>NC_087164.1:4997422-5067422 GCF_035594125.1 Scylla paramamosain | reverse complement strand
CAAAGGTGTCTCCGTAGCCCTAGTGGCATCTTGAAGAAGCACGAATCATAAGGCAAAAAAATGGAACTGGCGAGATGTTGCTCCAGAGTGTTAGTGAATGGAATGACGGAGTTTAATTAGATGAGATAGGACAGATGACGGATGAGGACGGATTGCAGTCTCGTGCGTCAGGCTTAAGAGAAGGGCGTTAGCACGATCCCAAGAGCAGCAGCCATGAAAATAGCACTTACACACTGAAGACAAGAATCTTGGACAGCACGGCCTCTAAAAGCAGGCACGCACTGCATCCAATCCTCTACTGAAGGAATTTTCCACCCTTCAGCCAGTAGACAATGTTGCTTTCATGTACTGCTGAACCTAACTCTCTCTCTCTCTCTCTTCTCTCTCTCTCCTCTCTCTCTCTCTCTCTCTCTCTCTTCTCTCTCATCTCTCTCGCTCTCTCTCTCTCTCTCTCTCTCTCTCTCTCTCTCTCTCCTCTCTCTCTCTCTCTCTCTCTCTCTCTTATCTCGCAATCTCCCACTCAACAAGTCCTTACCCCCCGATGGCTCCCTCTCACGGCCGCGCGGCCCATCACTACATGCAATCATTTCCACGCGTCCAAAAAAGGTCAATAACGGAGCCCAGGCGAACGAATACTATCAACGAAGAACCCAACATCTCAAAGGATTGAATTCATGAAGCTTTCGTATGTTAAATTTTCCGCCATTTTCTACTTCCGTGTTTACTACATTCATCTATAACCATACAGATTTAAAAAAGTCCTTTCTTCTCTTCAGGTGATTAATTCAAGGTTCGATCATATTCACATATCTCTTAAGGTTTATTTTAAATTTCACAAGCAAATGACCTCAATGAAGTCCAAAGCAAAAGTTGACCGATGCATAAACCATCACTTGAGTAACGCTGGAGAACAAGACAACAAAAAGAGGAGTCACGTCATCTTTCTTAAAACCTCCCCACCTGATATTTTGCCGCAATGATCCTTTTGTCAAATGAGGGTGATGAAAACAATTAATGTCAGCATGCCTCAACTTGAGCATTACGCAATTCGAGTCAATCTGGGCAGGGTGTGGATAGAGAGAGTTTGGCAGGGTGTGGATATACATATATATATATATATATATATATATATATAGAGAGAGAGAGAGAGAGAGAGAGGAGAGAGAGAGAGAGAGAGAGAGAGAGAGAGAGAGAGAGAGAGAGAGAGGAGAGAGGAGAGAGAGAGAGAGAGACCTGTGGAGAGAGTGAGTGTGGCAGGTGGATGGGAGTAAATCCTGGCAAGGGGTAACTGAAGTCAATGGCCGTTCACAGCAGACAGCTTTTTTTTTTTCCTGAATACTGAGAGGCTGGGAGAGGAGGAAGAGTGGGAGGAGGATGATGAGAAGGAGGAAGAGGAGAAAGAGTGGAAGGAGGAGGTGGAGGAGGATGAGGCAGAGTGCGGGGCAAGGTGAGAGGTGTGGAGAACACAGACCCGGTGTGTTGCTTGTTGGTGCTTCAGGCGACACTTAGTACACCCTGCTGCCCCGTGCACTGTTACGACTCCCAGATAAGGAACACACACACACACACACACACACTGATTCATGAAATTACCAGTTAAGACGATAATACAGCGCTTCAAACAGATCTCCCCTTTGTCGATATTATAACAAACAAAGGCACGATCTCTCTCTCTCTCGCTCTCTCTCTCTCTCGTCTCTCTCGCTCTCTCTCTCTCTCTCTCTCTCTCTCTCTCTCTCTCTCTCTCTCTCTCTCTCTATCTATCTATCTATCTATCTATCTATCTATCTATCTGTCTATCTGCTGTTAAATTTAGAGTGAAAGGATAAAAAGAGATAACATTACCAAATTTGTTCGTTTACAGCAATCCCGGCATTAAACAGTTTATATAAACAAAAAATTGAAAATATGCTGCCAAACAGACTGACAAGCGTCTATACAATTCTCCTTTGATACAACACTAGCCAACGCCCCGTCCGTTCTCCCCCCATTTTCCATCTCCCCTCCCTTTCAGTGAGTCAGTGGGATATGACGTTATGGTCTCCAGTGCACCAAGGCCACCAAACCCTCCACATTATACACTACCCTGCTCTGTCCTGCATGCCCGTAATACTGCAAATTTATTTTAACTTTTCCTGTAAACCGTTGCAAGCAATCACCTTTGTCATAAACGCGTTCCATATTCTTTTCCTTACAATTTCTGTCCTTCAAATTGGATAACCCGATATGCCTCTAATCACGTAGCCTATAACTGTTCTAAAAGCTGCTTTCATCTTTAGTCACTCACTCTTGGCTTCAGGGGAGAAATTATATTGAGATCGCCTTTCGTCCTAGTACTTCCCAAACGAACTCCCAAGGTTCAGGGGACGGTAGCCTCCTCATTTATTTTTATTTCACACTCAGCAACTCATAACCCCACGGAGCTACAGCGGCTCTCTACCTAAGCACAAGTCAGCTCACAACACAACACCATCAACATCAAGCCTTATCACCGAAAGCATATTTCCTGCATAGCGAGCAGTGACCAGTTTCCTTCCACATCACATGCGTTCATCACAGCGTTCATCAAGCACTCTCCAAATATCACTTACAGCCAACAATGCCACCAACACTACAATGGCATCACCTTTGATTTGCGCAGTATTCACTCACCACCAGATAACATTATTCCATCACCCCTCGTCAGATTGACTCATATCCTCATGCAGGTGGTTCACGCGAAAACAAGATTTGTTTAGCCTGCTCATCTTTTTAGTGTCAGCAGTGATAGTGGATCTGGCCAAGTCAAGCCACATCTTCCTTAATTTCATCATTCTGTGCCACACTCCCTAAGTTTAAATTCCTCATCCTTCCTTCTTTGAAGTTGAACCACATGTATCCATCACTCTTAAACTTTCATTTATTCTAAGTTCCCTCACACTGAGAGAAGTGTAAAAGTAAAACCAGACAGGGTGTGAGTGCCTATGTAGTCATCATGTAACACTCACTGTATCTCACTAGGCTTTCGCCGCCGTCTACGTTATCATCAGGCTATTTTGGACGATGTTGTTGCTCAGCTTTCGCCACTACAGCCTTCAGCCACCTTCCGACTCTCTCTCTCTCTCTCTCTCTCTCTCTCTCTCTCTCTCTCTCTCTCTCTCTCTCTCTCTCTCTCTCTCTCTCTCTCTCTTTCCTTTAACTCCGCCCGGCTGCTGGGCCCCGTGAACGCTTTACACACATTAGCAATACGTGGCCGAACATACGCAAGCTCATGTAAACACCACCAGTGTACGAAAGGAAATCCTCCCTGAACAGTTATCGAATTCAATGTATATTGTGCGCATAGCATGTTGCTTTGTTTGTTTGTCTGTCGTGTATGTCTTGCTGTTTTGCGGGGAAAGAATGATTTCTTATGCATCAATAAATCGTTATTCTTTAATTTATAATGCGCACACACACACACACACACACACACACCACGATGACTAAGAACGACTTGTGTTGTTACGTGACGTTAAGCTAGGGGTGTCAGGTTCCGTGGGTAGAGTTTCAAGAGCGTCACGCCCACCGCCACGCTGCCGCCCTCCCCTCCAGGTGTGAGGCCCCACAGCAATGTTTGGCACGGAGAGGTGGCAGGTGGTGAGAGGAAGCGATAGAGCGACAGGGGCGGAAGGCAGGTAAGGGGCGTGGTGGAGGCAGCAGCAGTACAAGTAGGTGACGCCCCGGAAATGTGCGCGGATAGCGTATGACGGGAGGAGGGCGAGGAGAAATAGGAAATGGGAGGGAGGGAAGGGGAGGAGCAGGAGAGAAGGAAGAAAGGGAGGTATTTGGCGCGGGAAGGACCTGAGTGAAGACAGAGATATGAGGACGGTCGCCAGACACATTATTAACGAGCAGAATTAAAGGGAAACAGGTTTAGCAGTGACGAAGAAGGTCCTCGAGAAGTATGATCGTCGCGCTCTTCACCTCCCCCAACTCTCTCTCTCTCTCTCTCTCTCTCTCTCTCTCTCTCTCTCTCTCTCTCTCTCTCTCTCTCTCTCTCTCTCTCTCTCTCTCTCTTTCTTTCTCTTTTCCTGTCCTTCAGCCGTGACCCAGCACGCCCGCTGCCTCACTCACCGGCCCACTCCACTTTGTTCCGCCCCGCCCTCAGCATATCGACCCTTTTTGCCGATTATTCTCCCATAGCGGATATCCGACCCCACAGCCAGGGCTTCGCGTGGTGGGTGGCAGCGTCCGTTTTTCCTCAATCTGTCCCTTGATCTGTGGGTATGAGTGCGCTGCGGCGGGTTCACTATGTCTGGTTACTTCAGAAATGTAATTATAAAGCTAATACGCCACTGTGCTGCTATACACTTTAGTGTCATTGTAGTAGAAATTCCTGTGGTTCATTAATGACATCCTTGCAAAGTCATTGAAAATGCGGCATGACAGAAGTATATACGTAAGCCACTAAGGATTACCACGGAAGTGAATGAGTATAAAAGTTAAAGTGGTGTTCATTGCTACTGCAATCCACTAAAATTCACGAGACTTGAAACTTCATAAATATGTAGCGTATCTTCCCTTAATATGAACATGGGAGTGTTTCATCTGTCAGGCGTGGTAAACTGTCACAGTCACGACAGATGGTGCAAATACCTTGGCTTGTATCTTGGTTTATAATCAGGGTATTAAATTTCCTTACGCATCATATCTGTTGGTTAATTTTCTGACATGGATAAAAAAAATACAAATCGCAGTAATAATCTTTGAGGGACAAAAAACTTACCCGTTTCCCTGCAAGACAACCTCCCCATAAACACTAGCAACTAGACACTTCTTGCACTACAGCCTCTTAAATAGTTTTTTTTTTTTTTTCCAAGAAAAGACAAAATTAATCTCCTAGTCTTGTTTCTTTGACCATGGAAACGGTTTTTTGCATGGTCTGAGTGTTAACAAAGGATGACCATACCAGTAAAAACATCAGTGTTGAGAAAGGCAGAAGATTAAGAAGACTTCCAGATAGCCAGCAAACACTACAAACAAAGACATCCTCGGTGTTAATACGCCGCCCCGGTCCCTGTAGTGTAATGAAAACTTAAAAGCTGGAGGGCTCAAGTAACATGCAGCGAAAGCAAACTTTTTACATAACCATCCACATCGTTACGCTCAGTTACAATTACAATACCACTGTGTGGCTCTGACTTCTTCAAATAATATCCCCGTGAAAGCAAACTTATGAACAGAGTTAAGCATTCACGTTGTTACACCATCTCCAGTTATTTTTACGATAGCAGTGTGTGACAGTATGACTTCCAAGGTGGAGAGATTCTGTTCACGCTGAAAACCCGCATAAGCTTCCCACCACGACGGTCTGCCCAGTGGGACTCACAGTATACGGGTCGCGGATGATAAACAAAGGACAATTCGATCCAGGCTCCGTAAACACCTTTTGTTTGGTAAAGGTGGGCGTTACCCAATACACACTAAAGTCCGACCTCATTGTGTGTGTGTGTGTGTGTGTGTGTGTGTGTGTGTGTGTGTGTGTGTGTGTGTGTGTGTGTGTGTGTGTGCCAGTGTTCGTTTATCTGTTTTGGGGGAGAGAGAGAGGAGAAAGAGAGAAATAAACCAAGACAAACAAAAAATTCTCTCTCTCTCTCTCTCTCTCTCTCTCTCTCTCTCTCTCTCTCTCTCTCTCTCTCTCTCTCTCTCTCTCTCTCTCTCTCTCTCTCTCTCTCTCTCTCTCTTTCTGTCACACACACACACACACACACACACACACACACTGACTGACTGACAGATTGACCAGCAACGTTCCTTCCCTAAGCAGCCACACGCACCCTTCCTCCTGGTACCGAAGAGAAAGCTTTTGGGAAAGTCAATCAGTCAGTGATATCCGTGGCATCGTGTCGTCGCTTTCCCATGAGTGAAGCAAAATGACGCATCACCATTCCCACAACGCAGGTCATGATCTCCGTTAACGCCAATACCTACCACAGTTACTGAACGTGTACTATGGAAACTGCTTCGATTTATATCCAGTCACGGTTTTCGTTCGATCGTTGAAACCGTATTACCAGTCCCTTTAGGTGAATATTGTCCGAAATCGATAGACAAAATCTACAGTGACTCGCTGGGAAAGTTCAATGATGTCCAAAGTGAAGATATCTCTCTCTCTCTCTCTCTCTCTCTCTCTCTCTCTCTCTCTCTCTCTCTCTCTCTCTCTCTCTCTCTCTCTCTCCAACCCTCCGGACGAGGCTGTCACCCTCTCCTCTCCGCGGCGTCATTAAGTGACTTTCTTGACCTGCGGGTGAAACTCTTTCCGGTGGAAGCAACTACTGACGCGATTGTGGGTCACTGCTTACACACACACACACACACACACACACACACACACACACACACACACACACACACACACACACACACACCTCACCTACCTACAGTACGCTCTGCTGGCACCAGTCAAGAGAAATCCAACCCAGGCAGTGCTTCCCAGACCGATGAGATTTTTTTTTTCCTTCTTCTTTCTTTCTTCCCCTTCTTCCTCTTTCCTGCCTGGGAGGGAGGGAAGGGAGGGTGAGGCGGCGGGACTGGTTGCTTTGTGGTACCACTTAATGTACCTCCTAATGGCGGATATGAACAGGAATCTAGGTCATTATCTGCATGGTTAATCAACCCAACTCCTCAACAACTTCTTTAGCAGGAATGAAGTCATGCTCCATGCTATATTACCTTCTGATTTTCAATTGTTTTCACACTTTTTTTTACACTCTTAACGGACTGTATTAATTTCCACGACTAAGTAACGTTAGGTGTAAAAGTTTACAGTACTGCAGCCGCCTGCTCCTCCCTCGCCTGACCTCAGCGTGACCGGAAAGACAAAATATACAATGAGAGACCTCATGCAGTAAGCTGCATTAAGTCACATTTTACAGTCGCTATTTAGCGTATAGTTTGTAATTCATAGTACCAGCTTCATTGATTAAACCTCCTCCTGTGTATCATAGAAACATCGCTTGCATCCCTGCATCTCCGAAGACGTAAGATTATATTGACTTTCACTGATAATACGCGCCCCTTGCTGTGGTGGCGTGGTGAGCAGTCACTGTTAGGTACTGGTGGAGGCAGCGTCACTAGGGGGACACGTATACTCGGGATGAATAAAGCTTCACTGGGTGTGACAGTGACATGACCGACAATGGTGACAGAAGATGCGTGTTGTAGGCGAGGCAACAGTGAAGTTACCCTATCTGAGGCGAGGAGTTGAGATGATAATGGACGGCGGCAGTGAGTGGCGGGGTGAGGGTCTCACAAGGACGGACCGGCAGTACCTGACGTCAGCCTGCAGGAGTGCCAGGCTAAATATTCTCAAGGAACGAACTACTACCTCGCTCAGCGCTCACTTATATTTTTATCCTGTCCTAGGGAGCCGAGCCGCAGTGCCCACCCCTCATGATGGTGCTTGTTATCTTCTTCTTGGAGCGACACACGCCCCCACTGTAGACACACTTTGTGCCCCTCGTGACCCGGCCGTGGCAAGAGTACCAGTCAGGCGACAAGCATAAGGAAAAATGAAAAACATTGCACTCAAGGAGGATGCCTGAAAAAGATGTGATAGTAGAGAGAGGAGAGGAGAGGAGTGGGAAGGCGACGGCCGGAGTTTATATTGGGCGCGTCCTTGCCGGGTGGCGAGGGTCAGCCGGCCACCGCCGAGCACTGCCACATCTGCCCCACACAGTGTTGCAAGTGAACCCACTTTGTAGGAACCAACTTGCGCGCTCACTGACGCACTCACGTAAGCGCTCCCGTGTGCATACACACACACACACACACACACACACACACACACACACACACACACACACACACACACACACACACACACACACACACATGCGCGGGCGCGCTATACTCTACCTACTAACGCAGTGGTAACGCCCACACGTGTCACCTGGCAACCTGAGGTTCCCGCCCGACCTAGGTCACAGTTTTTTTTTTTTTTTTTTTTTTATTATTATTATTAATAAGTGAACAGTTACTGTCTCTTTGAGGAAGAGGATGGAGTGTGTGGTGTGTGAAAGGTCTCAGCCATACCCGTAGATAAACAGAATAATACATGGCGATCATGATTCCAGCACGTGATCCTCAAGACAGTGCTGGATTACTAATCCCACACACACACACACACACACACACACACACACACACACACACACATAAAAAAACTTCATATGTATTTCATTAAGAGTACTGACGCTAATGCTCAGCAAGTCTATACCGGGACACTGACAACACGAGCAAACATGTACATCCACATATCAAAAGAAGATACGAAAAGAAATCTGAAGCACGTAAAACATCAGTACAGTTTCCTTACACGAACTATAAAAAAAAGTGAAGAAATTTGATCCTACGTAAAAATATGTACATTTGAGTTACTGAATGACGGACAGGGCGCGGTGCCTATGTACGCAGGTGTGGTGAGCGTAGTCGCATTAAGAAGACCAGGTGGAGAGTACAGGTGTGCTACTAAGGCGATAACGTAACTACCGCTAAAGTGAGAGAGAGAGAGAGAGAGAGAGAGAGAGAGAGAGAGAGAGAGAGAGAGAGAGAGAGAGAGAGAGTTAATGAGTAGTATGCCTCTTCACGAATACAGATAACATGTAATAATGAAGCAGAGGGCAGATGAAGAAACAACAAAAGTGAAAGAATAAGAAAATCTAGGTAAATAAAAAAAGTCTGATTTTCCTCTTCATTACGTAGAACAAGAAAGAGATGGGAAAGAGGAAAAACAGAGATTCCCACACATCCGCTTTCGACACATTTTTAGTTTTTTGCAATGCGTCTTAGGAAGTGTGTGTGTGTGTGTGTGTGTGTGTGTGTGTGTGTGTGTGTGTGTGTGTGTGTGTGTGTGTGTGTGTGTGTGTGTGTGTGTGTGTGTGTGTGTGTGTGTGTGTGTGCATGGTGGTAAAGTGCAGAAGTTAGACACCACCTATGTTTGTTCATTGCACACGTACATGTATTCCCGTGTGTAAGTAGACTCTAGTTTTCCAGCACAGGGTAAAGGAAAGGGAGGCGCTCTGTGAAAACTCCAGTTAAGCTGCCAACCCAAATTTACCTACAGGTGGTCCACTGCACCACACACACACACACACACACACACACACACACACACACACACACACACACACACACACACATTCACATCATTCTACTCTCCTCCTCCTCCTCCTCCCCCTTCTCTCCCTCCTCCTCCTCCTCCATACACTTCCCTCCCCCAACACCTGGTCCTGTCCACGTGCCTCAAGCCTCACGCCCTAATTTATTGAGGGTGGAGCCGCTGTCTCCCTCACAGACAAAAACTTGAACGAGGATATCAAGCAATGCTGCTGACGTTCTGAGGGCAGACAGCGTGGCTGTAATGATATTCTCTCTCTCTCTCTCTCTCTCTCTCTCTCTCTCTCTCTCTCTCTCTCTCTCTCTCTCTCTCTCTCTCTCTCTCTCTCTCTCTCTGTGTGTGTGTGTGTGTGTGTGTGTGTGTGTGTGTGTGTGTGTGTGTGTGTGTGTGTGTGTGTGTGGTGAAATTACACACAATATTAACTTTGTCGTGTCCTTGTGGATATGAAATAAAAACCTAATCCATTTCTTCTCCAAAGCTGCAGGAATCCCCGAGTGCAAAGGTTACAAATTCTACACAGGTCACCGGAGCGACGAGGAAGTGAGTCTGGTGAAAGTTCGTCTCTCTTACAAAGGAGACATTTCCCAGCCGGCACTTTAACACAGTAAAGGGGCGCTGAAAGGTCAATTGTGTGATATCGGCAAGAGATCTTTTGACCACTTTATGTTTTTATCCAGTAAAAATAGTGTTTCCGTGAGTTTCGTCAGTGTAATTCAGTTGTTGTTATATCTATCTTTATGAAAAAAAAAAAATCTCAGTGAGCGGAGAAAGGGGCACACAGTAAGGGCAATATTGGTACCGTATTGTCCATGATATTTGCTACGTGCCACCCAGTTCCTACTTGCAACAGGACATCTTGGGCTCATCAGCACTACTACTCCACATGGATTCATTAGTCTCTTTAGGAAATGATGTTAGGCCAACCACCACTACCACCATCACCACCACCACAAGTGTATGCTAGGTTCGACATTTGATCAGATGTGAGTTCAGCTGATGATTCTTCCGAGGCAGTCGTCTAGGAAGTGATAATTTTTAACACTTTTTTCTTATCCGAATGAATAGACTCTCTCTCTCTCTCTCTCTCTCTCTCTCTCTCTCTCTCTCTCTCTCTCTCTCTCTCTCTCTCTCTCTCTCTCTCTCATATTTAGAATTTATGAGGAGAGACAGACAGACAAACGTACATTTCCATCTTCATTTCCCCATACAGTCTCCATCATAAGTAATTAACTTCAGACTTACGTTGACAAGATAAAAAGAAATAGCAAAACTAAAAATTTAATCTTAGTCACAAACAGTTTTTATGCAACATCTCCTAACATCTCCTTTCATAAAATCTTCTTGTCTCATCCATCTCCAAGTAGTATTTTTATCTCCACCTCCCGATTTTCTAGTCCTATAAAATTTTGTGCACACACATACACACACACACCTATCATTCTCACCCACACTGAACAACTCCCTTTTTATTTATCTCTCTTCTTTAAGCTTTTAACTGCTATGGTTGTTCTTGGCTAACATTTATGAGCACTGTAGAAAAGTACATAATAATAATAAATTGTTTGTATGGAGACAAAAAAAACAGTAGCAATTTTTTTCTAGACTAAGTAACTATTAAAGAGACGGTGCTTTAAAAATAGGCGTCTCAAAAGTTGCAGGTGATCAAGAGAAAATATTGTCTAGCATTGAAATAGTTAATAATGTCCCTTTCATCTGCTCTCCTCCTCCTCCTCCTCCTCAGCGTCGCCTACAGATTTACGTACTTGCCACCTGCCATCCAAACTGCAGGCACTTCCCCTCCTTCCCTCCAGCACCATCACGACGCCTTACCTCCTCACCCGCTCATTATCCATCCCACGCCTACCATTCGCACTCTTTATTTAACCTACATTTCACTTCTAACATCACATCATTTTCAAAGCATCTCTTCCTCTTGCTCCTCCTTCTCATCATCATTTCCCTCTTCCTTTCTCTTCCTCTTTCCCTCTCTTCCTCCTTTACTATAACTGCTTCACTCTCGCTATTTGGAGAGCTCAGCAACAAAGGTCACACACACACACACACACACACACACACACACACACACACCGAAGTGAGGCACCCACCCCAAGTATGTACTGGCATTACCGGTTCAGTGTCTGAGTAAAGTGGTTCACGTCTCTGTGTGTGTGTGTGTGGTGGGTGAGTGGCTGGCGGGGGTGAAGATTGAGAGAGAGAGAGAGAGAGAGAGAGAGAGAGAGAGAGAGAGAGAGAGAGAGAGAGAGAGAGAGAGAGAGAGAGAGAGAGAGAGAGAGAGATGCGCCAGAAAAACACACAGAAAAGCTAGTCAAACCAATGATGTGGGGAGAAGGAGGAGGAGGAGGAGGGAGGGCGGCAAGGAAGTGTGGGAGGGTGAAGTGTATTATACCAGGGTGGGGGGGGGAGGAAGAGGGACCGGCTGGTTGGCTGCTATAGTTGCCGGTGAGTCGGTTCCTTCCCTGCTGGTAAGAGCTTCCTAACGCGAAGGAAGACAGCAGAGGCGGATGTAGAATGTATACACCGCGCGAAACCAACACACACACACACACACACACACACACACACACACACACACACACACACACACACACACTGAAACGCAATCACTACTTAACATTTTCTGAAGCCAAGAATTTCACCTATTTCCTCGTGTTATTCTACCCCACGATACCTGAGTTCGGGCACTTGCAGAGCCTCCAATGACCAGTGTTTGCATTATTATCATTTTCTCAAGTGATTAGTTATTTCGTTCTCTTTCACACAATAATCAGCACCAAGAACGTCACGTGACACTTATGATTGTTCAGTTTTATTCCTTCACCTTTCCTCCCCGATACGTTGGCGCTATGTACTGTACGCTCTCTCTCTCTCTCTCTCTCTCTCTCTCTCTCTCTCTCTCTCTCTCTCTCTCTCTCTCTCTCTCTCTCTCTCTCTCTCTCTCTCTCTCTCTCTTCCCTTTATGCATAGAGGCAATACTCGTACGGCACTACTGAATGAATGCACTATCATTATGCACAAGTCAGTGTCAGCACACTGGAGACGGTGGAAACAACCCTAAGTTAGTAGTCGTAGCAGCAACAGCAGCAGTGTAATAAAACCACATGCGTAGCCCGCCACCAACCTGCATGAGCACACGGCATTACTAAAATGTTTACAAAAATAACTTGACATAATATGAATGACGTAGGCAACAAAACGGCAAAACACTAAGGTGAGATTTGAAAACAGCTAACGCAACCAACCTGTTCAAGCCAAGCATGCTCTCCCCATTCCTTTCCCGCCTCAACCTCGCTACCTCACCAATAAATCACGTGGATATGTGATGAAAGAAAACACAGCATTTTGATCACAATGACTAGATACTCGTACATGTTATCAGATACATAGAAATTAACTCTCTCTCTCTCTCTCTCTCTCTCTCTCTCTCTCTCTCTCTCTCTCTCTCTCTCTCTCTCTCTCTCTCTACACCTGTTCTAACTACCTTACCGTACCACCCCCCTCCACACACACACACACACACACACACACACACACTGTCTCGTCGGCCGTTGCAAAAATATGCAAAACACACTCGCTCCATCTGTTCATCGTTCTCATCACCAAATCGTGTATTTATAATGAGGAAGGTAGGTCATTGCTTCAAGCTCAACATCCCTCTCCATGGGAGGGATGCAACTGCGAGGAGCAACGTCCAATCTGATAAAGGAACGCCAAGACTCTATTAGAGGCTATTTCCAGTGTCCCTTTGAAATATAAGGCATGCTTTCAGTGGTAATGAACGCAGGCAGGGGAGGGACTCATAACGTTGCCGGCGTATCATTTGGCGAAAGTAGAATCCAGGGAATGAATGAATAGACACGTTAGCTTTCATATGTTCATACACTGTGCTTCATTCACAGAAGTCTTGTGGCTTAGAATGATCACCACCTCAAGGACACACACACACACACACACATGCGCGCGTCCGTAGACAACCAATCATTACAATAAATAATAGTTAGTCTTGCATAATCACTTCATATGCAGCTCGTGTCATCAGTAGTCACTACCAAGACCACCGAATACTTATCAAGTATAAAATTTACAGAACGACTTGGAAAAAAAAATAAAGTAAAATAAACGTGAGGCTTCAAGTACCTCCCACCAGCAGGAATGCCTGTGCCCGGGTGTTGCCATGCAAGAATGTCACTCGAGGCGCGGCCGACTCTACGAGACAGGATTAGAAAAGGAGCTCAAAGAGGATAAATACGTTTAAAGTAACGTGAATTGTCACAATAAACAGGAAGGAAGAGTAAAAAAAAAAACTCTGCACGAATGAAAATTACATATAATAAAGAGCATGCTGAAAAATAAATGTAAACTTGTGTACCTAACTCGCTTAACTGGGACCACGTCACGCGTCACCATATTTTTATTTATTTATTTTTTTTATTATTCCTAAGTCACTCACTACTCTGAACAAATGAAGCCCATAATAAGGTCGTTTCAGTACTAAAGATCCATATACACCATGACGATGCGATATCACTATAGTAATCTTCCCTCTTTATAACTTTATCTTTAGATGAGTGGTACAGTTCCTAATTACTGACTGCCATTTCTGAATAAACGTTCTGAATTTCAAATCTATGTTATGATTCACAGATGAATCACAGTTTATTTAAAGACGAAATAAAATGGGTGAGAAGTAAAAAAAAAAAAATTACTACCATTGTGTGAGCTGCAACTTTATTTTTTTTTTTTCAAATGAAACCGCCAGCCAAAAAAGTGTTCAGCCTATTTTGTCCGGTGTTGAAACTACTTTACAGAAACGAAAGAAAGAAAAATGTAATTAGTATCAAACGTATACATGTGAGTGTTATACGCACAAAACTTTCTATATCCACCATTTCTTTGGTCTAGAACTCCACCTGCACACGGCAAAACAAGCGATGTGCACGCGACCCCAGAAGAGGTCAGCCTGAGATGGAGCTTGTCACTAATAGATTTGATTTGGTACAAGGCTATACGATACTATGGAGTGACAAAAAAAAAAGAAAAAAGAAAAAAAAAGTCAGGCATAAATCATCCTTTGAAGTCGTGTCATTACGCATCAAATTCTCGACGCCGCCACACACACACACACACACACACACACACACACACAGAGAGAGAGAGAGAGAGAGAGAGAGAGAGAGAGAGAGAGAGAGAGAGAGAGAGAGAGAGAGAGAGAGAGAGAGAGAGAGAGAGAGAGAGAGAGAGAGAGAGCCATCCTACTAGTTCACAACAGCAAAGTAACGTGGCAGAGAAAAAAAAATACATGAATAAGTAAGACATACGAAGACTTGTAAAAAGCAGACACTAAGTTCAACAACAAATCAGAAAACGCTGAATCAACAAAACACAAGGGCGAGTAGTGACACGTTAAATAAATCGGTAAGAGTGTAGCGGCTGTGGGTTCGGCTGGGGCTCGAGGCTTCCTGGTTGGGCCGCAGCCAGCACCGGCGGGACGAGGTGCATGGCAAAAGAGGGAAAGGGGAGTAAAAGGGGGGAGAACTGAATTCCTAACAACAGTGAGCGGGGAAGACACCACAGCTATCAACTGTAAAACGAGGACATTGCCACTATGAGCAGCCCCCTTCGTCCTGGTGAAAGTGGATGTAGGCAGACGGAGGCAACTAATCTTGCTGCACAGTAATTGGCCATGAATGCAAAGATTTGTGGCTATTTCTCAAGAATGACTACACTGAAACACGACCACCGCCTGTGAATGACTCAGGTGGTCGCCCTTCCCCTTCGGACGGCATGACGGCGCCTCGCTGGGGACTGACCCTGCCACAGACTCATCCTAATTACCATTAGTACTCATCAACGCCACATCATCTGGGGGACCTACGTTAACATCTCCCTGCTGATGATGATGATGATGTTGTTGTTGTTGTTCATGTTTTATTCATCGATGAGAGAGAGAGAGAGAGAGAGAGAGAGAGAGAGAGAGAGAGAGAGAGAGAGAGAGAGAGAGAGAGAGAGAGAGAGAGAGAGAGAGAGATGTTGTTGTTGTTGTTCATGTTTTATTCATCGATGAGAGAGAGAGAGAGAGAGAGAGAGAGAGAGAGAGAGAGAGAGAGAGAGAGAGAGAGAGAGAGAGAGAGAGAGAGAGAGAGAGAGAGATGGGACGGGGGAGGTAGTAGTAGTAGTAGTAGTAGTAGTAGTAGTAGTAGTAGTAGTAGTAGTAGTAGTAGTAGTAGTAGTAGTAGTAGTAATAATAATAATAATAATAATAATAATAATAATAATAATAATAATAATAATAATAATAATAATAATATTATTATTATTATTATTATTATTATTATTATTATTATTATTATTATTATTATTATTATTATAATAATAATAATAATAATAATAATAATAATAATAATAATAATAATAATAATAATAATAATAATAATAATATTATTATTATTATTATTATTATTATTATTATTATTATTATTATTATTATTATTATTATTATTATCATTATTATTATTATTATTATTATTATCATTATTATTATTACTATTGGTATTATTATAAGGAGAAGAACAGCAACAACAAAACGGTACAATATTTACTTTTTTCCCCCGCAGCTGTTTGGCATCATCTGCATGGCCTGTGCGGCACCGGCGTGGACCAAAGGCACTCACTGGTTCCTGTTCGTGGTGGTAACAGCCTTCGTGTCCACTTCCCTGTGGTGCTTCATCTACCTCCTTAACCTGAAGAGCGCCATCAACCTGCCAATCGACTGGCTCCTCACTGTGAGTGCCTCGCTGAAACGCAGAGGTGTTTTAATATGTTGAAAATAAATTAAAACACACACACACACACACACACACACACACACACACACACACACACACACACACAAAGAAAAATAACAGCAGCAGCAATGGACATGAGTGGAGCGGTGGAATTGTTCCAAAGGAACAAACAGATGGCAGGAGCATATAGTGAGAATGAAGAATGGAGAATTTGTAAAGGTGTGAGTGAAGGCTGCTAGGAAGTAAAATGGATAAGGACAAGGTAATGTAGTAGATGTGTGAAAGATATGTAGAACGCTAGAATAAGCAAGTGGGGGCTATGTTTGAACAGGTTTCTTCTGCCGCAGTCTTCCCTTTAGGGGAACACTACCAGAGGAAGCGAGGTGTCAGGGATAAATTCATAGTACTTAACAGAAAATAATAATAATAATAATAATAATAATAATAATAATAATAATAATAATAATAATAATAATAAAAGCATCAGACAATATGGAATTTTTTTTTAATATTATGAAAAATGGATTACCAGATTAGAAACATTAACAAATAGAAAACTGGATGGTCAGGAATTAAAGTAAAAATGAGAGAAAATGTAGCAGAAAACCACAGTGGGAACTTGACAAACTATATTAATAAAAAAAACCACAAGTGAAATAAACAATCATGTATAGAAAACTAAAGACATTGTTATCACGTTTTAAGTCAAAGAACATGGATTTAATTCATGAGAGTTTACGTCCGCGAGAGTTCCCTAAAATCGATTTCGCGCTAAATTGAAATATTGTTTCAGTGGAAAGGTCCTCGTGGCTGGAAAACAATGCGTGTGAATTTCAACTTGCTTAAAATCGAAGTCATTCGTTTTAAATGGAATTTTGATCTTTCTGTTAGGTGCCGTTTTAAATCGATAATTGAAGAAAGCAAACAATATTTTTTGATTTACAGATGATGGTTTCAGTGTCATACCCATGTCCACATATTTACAGCTTTATAAGAAAACAAAACAAGTGGTTTCATGTTAAATATATTAAATATGATATTGGAGGTTTGAAGTTAATTAACAATGAATGAAGAATATAGATATGAAAAAAAATTGGTCATTTTTTTTTTCTTTTATTCAGGTATCGTATATGAATAAAACTTCTGAGAATTCCACAAGAAATCCCAGACAGATTAATAAGTTTCAAAAGTGTTTGTTGTGAAGGAAAATTTTGTGTAAGCACAAAAACTAAATAATTTTCAGTGGCAAAAATAAATAAATAAAAATAAAAATAAAAAAAATTTGAGAGTAAAAATGACAACAGGACCAGAGTAACTGATTGGATTAATTATATGAAAGTGTGCAGATCAACTAGCTGGTCTACTCTATAGGAAATGTGTATATTACTGCCCTGTGAGGGAGGAAACAGAGATTAAATTAAGTACTACTGTCCTAACATTACATTCATAATGATGTATGCAATCTCACACACACACACACACACACACACACACACACACACACACACACACACACACACACACACACACACACAATGATATATTTAATTAAATATACATTAATAATTTTTAAGTAAAATTCAAGATGTTCTGATAATGTACACAAAGGACATTTGAAGCATGATGGAAACTTGTTTGTTATAATATGTATCAGAAAAAGTATATATGTGTAAGATGATATGAATACTTACTTCACTTTGCTAACTTTTCAGTTTAATTTTAAGTCTTACTGTGTTACTTAAGTTTTCTTAATTCCAGTCCATACACAAAACAATCAAGTATTGCTGCATCAAATACTTGTTGTTTAACCAGATAATAATATCATCATAAAAAGTACAGGGATTGTTCAATTTGTTACACTCATTACATAAATAAATAGAGATCTAGATGGACAGATTTCATGAAGGCCATCACTGTAAAGAATAAATATAACCACTATCACATGATCCAGTAATATATAACCAAAAAAATAATTATCTAGGTGAGAAAAAATAACCACAAGCAATGTGACAGGAAAAGTGACAGAGACAATCAGAAAATTTGCCAAGACACAGGATGACACATACAAGCAGTAAACCATTCATAAATTAAATGCAAAATATGAGAGAAAAACACCACAGAACATTGGTTCAACCTACTAAAGTGGTGTCTATTTTGTCAGTTAGTTCCAAAAGTCATCTACATACATATAATACTGAGGCATCAGTTTTTCTTATGCAGTGGAATTTATTTTGTTATTTTTTTTATGCAGGGCATGTCAAATTATCCAAGCTTGATTACAGATATACAATTGCAAAATACCCATGCAAATCTTTATTTACAATATATTAATAACATATCATCAATGTCCTCACAGGAATAAGATCATGCAAATAGAGTGCTTAAAAAAAATGTCATTCAAAAATAACAAGAAAAATTATCATAAGATTTATTTACATATTAAAAATTAATAGCACATTTTTAATTTAGTATATCTTGGTTGGTTTTTATTTTCTTGAAATTTTATACAGTAAAATATGTATAGATGTATGCACACAAAAATTCTAATATAAAAACTTTAATTTTCTTTTTCATATATCTTGTATACTGCTGATAACATTGTCTATCTGAACTGAATCCTGCATGAACAGCAAATATATAGCATATATCTAGACAGACTTATGAATGTGTGCTATGTGTAACATGCTTTTTCCTTGAAGGGCTTCAGCAGCTTGGTATTGCACCTTGTACATAATGATGCAGTGAAGCATGCTTCTCATCAGTGTTACTAATCTGTTGTATGTACTCACTGTAAATACCAAAGTTTTCTGCTTGTGTCAGTGAAGTGTGATGATTTGAATAGCTTTATAATAAATAGTCAACATTCTTAAATGTTAAGGTATTGCTCTATGGGGTTAAACCATGAGGGAGGGGCTGAAACCAAATCCTTGACAAGAAACTCAAGGTATATATCTTATCATTTAAGACAATAGTAATCACCACAGTCTGTGAGGAGTTCAACTGACACTGCTGTCCCACCACCATAAAGGTTTCCTCCTCAATTTCAGATCAATTTCTGGTGTTTCACACACAACATACATCACCTTAAATCGCACCCTTCTTGGTAGCTTTCTTTTAGACATGAGTGAATTCTATACTGGATCTGCATGTGTATCTTTCTTCCCAAATTTCATATTCTACACTGGGATCTTCACAGCTGCTGACCAGTGTAATGATGAGCATCCAGAAATCTAAGCCATTGATCTTCAATATAAAGCCATGAGAGGGAAAGACTGACAGAACATTCAATGTACACTGCATCCTACCAGTCAGACTTTAATGATCACTGCAGTCCAAGTGGAGTTCAGCTGAACTTAAATGTCCTGCCACTACAAATCTTACCAGTATCTTGCTACATGTCATTCATATAAACTATTATTTTATCAACTGCCATTGTTTATTGGTAGAACATATTCTGACATCGTGATATTTAGATCAGTTCATATCTTTTACTATACCACATGTACTCCATTTCTCTATTGTAATTCCAATCTCACAAACTCTTATGTTTCTTTCAAACTTTCTCTCTCACAATCAGACATTTTTCTATATTCTATTCATCATCCTATCCTTGTTATCACTCCACATAACACCAGAATCACATCCTACATAATTAGTACATACATGTCAGAGCCACTTCAGCTTCAATGTATGTTGTTTCACACTTTCTACTACTTTCTTAGCTACCTTACTTTTACTCCTATACATATACAATATAAGACTCCTTCACTTATGAACATTATGAAAGCATATTACTGAACCTCGGTAACTCTTATTCTCTCTCCCTCTACCATTTACTATACATTCTCAGTTAATGGATCGACTTCTATTGGTGATTTTTTCTGAAAAAAAAAAAAATGTTGCACCTCTACTTTCACAATTTCACATAAATTTTCATTTTCACTCCATTTAAATGTTATATGCATCATCACCATCCGTCATCAGTATGAAGAAGCAAATTTTATTTTTAAATGGATCAACTTTTGTTACTTAATGGTAACTTGCCAAACTGCATTGTTTGCAGTTTGTATGTAATCATTGTAGTTTTCAACCTCTTCTTGAGAATCTCATTCCATGGCTTCTTTAGTCAATATCCAGCATTGTATCTCCAATCTCTAAATATTCAAGACATTTTGCCCAGTCATTCTCATTCATTCTCTTCATTTTGCAAAACAAGTGTGTACACCTACCTGTCTTGAACACCTGTTTCAGTCTTTCTCAACCCCACACTGTCATGAAAGTGGTGTACATTCAACTCACTGTTATCTTTGGCAGTCCAAGACTCATAGACTCAATCATTACATTTGTCACACCAGAAGTATAACCTAAGTTTAAGCAGATAAGCCTGTGTTTAGAGTAGTTAGTATCAGTGATTTTCATTTACTGACTTACTTCACTTCCTGCTGCACACACTACAGTTACATTATTCAGATTACCTATCACACCAATGGTAATCACAATAATGTACCTTTTAACACAGGCCACGCTTTTGCACACAGCAAACCTACAGGTGTGAATTCCCACCTGTAGGTATGCACATTACACAAGGCCAAATATTACACCTCTACACCACAGCACAATGCTTACTGTATACCATTCCCTTGGTCTTCCCTAAATTAACTCACTATCACCTGGATTTGAGACCTTCTGTTCACGTCTCAAGCTTTTCCTTTACTTTTCATGTTTTATAAAAAGAATGACAATAGTAAGCCCCAGTTCATGCAAATGCAAAGGCTGCCACTTTTTTCCCACTCTAACAGCTTTTGGTTTCTTTCTTCTAGGCCTAACCAAAATTATTAGAGATCATAGAAAGAATAGTCTCAAAGTGAGAAATCATACTATAAGGAGGAGACTATTGGGCCTGATATTTGTGATAGTTGCTAGTTAAATGGGTTTGTAATCAGTGGATTCAGATGGGAGTTGGAGGGGAATTGGGGAAGCAAGGGTGTGCAAGGTGACATCCAATGTCTGACGTCCCAGTACCAACACTGGGAAGGCAGAGAGCAGCTGACTGCCTGACTTCCCACTCCTGCTGCCTGCCTGTCTGCTTTACTCCACACTCACCTGTCTGCCTGTTCACCTGTACTTACTCTATGTACTGGTGTTTGCTCATAAGTGTAAATATAGCCATCAAACCTGTCAATGCACATATACACATGCATTGGTTCTGGGTCTTCCTGCCACTCCATGATCTCACTCCTGACACCAAATTGTTACATCAGAGGTAGGTGGCGGGAAGAAAAGTCACATATTTACACTTTCTGGCTGCATTTTCACTTAGACAAGCAAGCACCAGTACATAGAGTAAGTACAGATGAACAGACATACAGGTGAGTGTGGAGTAAAGCAGGCGGGTAGGTAGGAGCAACGGGAGGTCTGGTGGTCAGCTGCTCTCTGCCTTTCTGATGTTGGCAGGCCTTGCACACCCTCATTTTCCCACTTCTCTCTCATATGAATCCACTGAATTTTATGCAGTTACCTTCATATATCAAGACCAAAGACATCTCCAGCACATAACTAACTGTTAATTACTTAATTTTATAATGCATATTAAACAATAACGTTTATATCAGCATACAATGTCTGCTTTATTCATAGTAAAAGTCTTACTGTTTACTAAAGACATTGATCCACTGGTGACAATTTTCTGTGTAAACCTTACAAGGCACTGCAAGGCATTCAAGCAAACCATTGCATACTTTCTCAAACCTATAAATATAGTATAAACAACAGCCTCTGCAAAAAACTTTTGCTGAACACAATACAGGGTGTTCCAAAAGTATATATCACATTACAACACTCTATATCTTAATAACTATAGAGGACATCAAAACACAATTTATATTCCCTAATAATATTTTCAAGTTTCTATACTAAAAAACTGAGCTCAAAAAATTAAAAAAATTATTTTTTCATTAAACTTTTTCTTCACAGATGTTCAGTGTGCATGGTGCAGGTTACATGACACATTCAGACAATAGTCCATTTCTTGCCAAATGCGACCTAGCATAGAGTTGTCAATGGTTGCCAAAATTAACAGAAAAAAAAAAATATTGACAATTTTATCTTTTAAATGATACCAGTTTCATCTTGCTTCCATTTGTAGTTCTTGATATGTGAGTTCTTAGAAAGGTAGTTCTTGATATAAGAGTTTTTAGAAAGTGTCACCTTCTAAGAACTCATATACCCAGAACCACAAGTGGAAGCAAGATGAAACTTATACCATTTAAAAGGTATAATCATCAAGTTTTCATCAGTTAATTTTGGCAACCATTGACAGCACTATGCTAAGTCACGTTTTGGCAAGAAATTAACTATTGTCTGGATGTGTCGTGCAACCCACACCACACACGTTGAACATCTGTAAAAAAAAATTTAATAAAAACATAATTTCTTGCACTTTTAAGCTGTTTTTTAGTATAGAAACTTGAAAATATTAGCTTTCATGGAATATAAATTGTGTTCTGATATCCTCCAGTTATTAAAATATAAAGTGTTGTAATGTGACATATGCTTTTGGAACTCCCTGTATAATAAAGATTAGTTTATGCACACTGCCTTTACTTCCTACAGCATCCACATCCCAAACTTCATTTTAAAGTCTCCTTCAGTGCACACTGCTGAAATGAAGAATGTAGAGATAACATATGGCATCATAATCAAAATACATTCTATATTTGCTAATGGAAAGCAAATGGACGTCAACCATCTATGCACATATGCTTGTGCCTCCTTGTACAAACAAAATCTTTGGTGCATGTCACTAATAGTCATGCAGTACATAAATATTACTGGATTAAGCTTATTAGTTCATTACAGCATAATGAGTGTGCTGGGTTATATTACCTGCGCTTCAAGGTGTGAAATATAATTATGTGACAGCTTCAAGACATTACAGATGTGCTTCTGCTGCTTTAGGGTCAGCCTGGTCAATTTCATGCATATCACAAAGCAGTTCAACTTTTCATATATCACTTCAGAAAAGCTTTCTTTCAGTAAAACTTGATTATATATTCCAAGAAATAAAGTAAGAAGTTCACTTTAAACCATATGATCATTTAGTAATACTCTTCAGCCACAATAACATTTTTTTAATGAAAAATTACAGATAGAATAAGGACTTATTTAATAAAGTTTTCAGTATTAAAACAGCTTCAGCTCATACATTACAAAAATGCTCTTCTGCAGAATCATTCCAATAAAAGGGTAGTCTGGAGTATACAGGAGCATAATGTACATAATAACTACAGTGTAAATTGCAATGGAGGGAACAGGAGAAGCAAAGTATTGTGGGTGAAGCACCATACACAGTACTGCAACTTGGTTCCTTTTGGTGTTAAACACTGGTGCTTAATTTTTAAGATTATTTAATAAACTATGTAACAATAAAAATTCTGTCAATTAATATGCTTTTAAATTATATACAGTAATTGTATATCACCATAGATGATAAAACTATGGTTAAATATGTAAACATATTTAAATTTATTTCAAAGTATAATTATATTTAAGGACCTGATTTGTGAAATATCATACTACAGTATTTAGTTTAGTAAAACAAAGTTATATATATTTCTTATTGTTACACTTTTTAGGTATTCATTAAGTTATCAAGCTGTTCACAAAAACATATATACTGCATTTCTTAATAAGTAAAACATTGTTCATAAGAAAGAAATAGCAGTTAAATACTCCAGTCATGATCTTACTTTCCTCCTATGAAATACCTCTCTCTCTCTCTCTCTCTCTCTCTCTCTCTCTCTCTCTCTCTCTCTCTCTCTCTCTCTCTCTCTCTCTCTCTCTCTCTCTCTCAAAAACTTTGACACTCTAGCCTTCAAAATTCACACAGTTGTTCTTTATTATCACAGCATTTATTGTACACTTACTTGTCCCTGTCTTCTCTTTCTCACCTGATTTATCTCCAGAATGCCAAACAATTTTGAAAGACTTCATTTAACCATCTCCAAAACTCAGCAACTCATTCCCCCTCCCTTAGAATTTACACCAAGTGTCATAAAACTCAGTGATTTTCACAATATACATGATTAGATCCTAGGCCACTAACTCATTTTTTATCCAGATCTTAACTACATATATATTTCCCTTATTGTTATATGACCTGTGGGATATGTGAGGCACTCATGACAGTTAGATGAGGTTCAAGGTATTCTTGAGATAGACAGGGGAGGATGGAGTACTGTATCATATAACAGCAAATACAATTGAAATGGCTGCCACCAGTTTCTTATGTGCATGCCATCTCCTTATCACCTTCTCTTAGGAGCACCAGAACTCATTTTACCCTTCTGAATAGAATTACTGAAATATCTGGAGACTGCTGAGATCCCTACCTTGTATTTGCCTACCTTGTATTTAACACACAATTCCTACAAGTATGTGAATCAATTACTTACAAGCTTTATGTTCTTCCTGAGTATAATTAAATGCCCAGTGATTTCACCTTCCTTCAATGCAATACCTCTCATGTCTCATTTTCTTTGCATCCTTCTATATTTGAGTATAATGGAATCAAGATATTTCAAAGCATTTATATTTTCCATTAACTGTTGATTAACACTTATCATAAACCTCATTTGGTCCTCAGCTCTATACAAATCACTAGAATTAATTGCTTCCATCTTTTCTTCAAAACTGCAATATTCTATTTTGTTCACATTAATTCCGGCTGTCTTCACTCAAAAACAGCACTGAATTGATACACTCATTCCTACAAATATTTTTAACCTTTTGATAGCATAAAAAATAATTGGGAAAAAAAGCTTGGTGGTCATATTCATATGAATGGAAGACAGAATGGCAAACCAGTTATGAAAATCATACAGTGGAAACACCAGATCATAAAATTCAATAAAGAACAGATGAATTAATCAAGCAAGCTGTTGGTTTCCTGTCCAGCAACAGGCTGCCAATGAAGGTGACAATGATGGTTGTGATGATAGCAACAATGATAATTAGTTGTAGAGTACAATGGGCAGATCACGTAGTAACTACAGCAGTAGGTGATGCATGATAAAGAAAAATTGTAACCCCACATTATCCTACCCTTTCTTTTTATCTACCAAGCTTCCTCACCTCCTAATTTCAAAACAATTTAATTAGTACTGAAATATTAATCACATTGGTAGCAATGCTGTTTTGATCTAACACAGTTTTACCAACTGTACGACTATGTACTCTAATTCTATTCATAAAGTAATGGATAATACACTGGTGGGGGAATATATATATATATATATATATATATATATATATATATATATATATATATATATATATATATATATATATATATATATATATATATATATATATAGTGGTAAAGATGCATAGAAATCAATTCATCAACTGATGATTTCAAAGCAAGCTGTGACTGCTCTCACCTCTAAACAAAAATTACACCATAAACATTTAGAACCTACTAATTTGGAGGGAAATAGTAATGTGTTTCAATGAGCTATTCATGTTGCCACCTTATAATCCTAGCCAAGCAAGCCTAAAAGTGTGCTCTGACCACACATTATATTAAATTTCATTATAACTGTTCTTATTAGAATATTACCATATTTACTTAACAAATATTTGCCATATGAAACATAGATTTTGAGTGATCCATTACTCATATAAAGAGGTAGAATCAGCCTTTTTTGCAGCCTTGCATGATGCAGCTTGAAATTAAAACATCTGATGATGGTATTAGCCAAACAAGGAGAGAGACCCTTATACTATTAAATGCAATAGTCTAATACCGGGCCACTTAAACTAGTAGCAGACAACAGTTAATTAGATAAGGATGAGGATTTTTATGTGATTCATTGTTGGTCAGTTATCCTTACCAATTTACTTCATCATTTTCAGTGTTATAAAAGAAAAAGTTTAGTATTTAACTTATGCATTAGCATTGTGTGGCATCCTGTAGTGTTGCTATAACATTGTTTGCATGCATGTACATAAATACCAGCCTTTGATTACATGCTTCTTTCTGGACACCACAGAATTACAAGTTCAAATGTCAGTTATGCTTTGTACTGAATGTTGACAAAAATCCTCATCCCTACTTGTAAGCAAGTGCTTGACGTTAATTCCTGATTGCAATTTGTGTGCTAATTGTTCCTTCCCTCTTGCTTGCAGGAGTTCATTCTAACAGCTACCTTTGCCGTGCTTTACATAATAGCTAGCATTGTCCAGTTAATCAGCACTGTTACAAAACCCCGACCACCAAGACGGCTAAAACCCTTCTACCTGATGTCAGGGGTGAGTACAGGCGGTTGATCATGTCTCCTCTTTCACAAAGACCTGATCTTCCAGCAGCAGTGGACTCAACCAACCCGCCTCGCTACTGACTGACTGACCTTGTGCCTAGGCTTTCATGCATCCAGAATGGGATGTTTTTTCCTTCTCTCCTTCCACATGTGAATGGAGATGCTTCAAAATTTCAAACCATGGTACGAGGGCCAAACCTCCCAGATTGACTGACCCCCCCACCCATTCCCCTTGGACCCACACACCCTGTTGCCGCTACGAAGGACGCATTTCTCTTTCAGGAGCTGCTCAATACCGCCATTACCACTCTGCTCTATCTCATTGCCGTCATTGTGCAGTTCTGCAGTATCGAGCTAGCTGCAGACAGAAACATCACAGCAGGGGTAAGCCAGCCACCCTCCCCTCGACCCTTCCACCCTTTTCATTTCACCCTACTGACCAAAATTGGAATCCTGCCCTCAGTTAAATAACATAGATTAACATCATTGTATATCATCAATAATTAACTTGAATTTGCTCATTAGTGTGGTTAGCCAGAGCACATTAATGCAACTGACTGACTACAAATGTAGTCTACACAAAGTGCCTCTAGCCCTTATAACCCAGGACGCCTCAATGACTTAACGCTAGACAAACATATTCACTATGTACACCAGACCATCAGGGCATTTCTTTAGACTTACTCTAAAGAAACTAATCCAGAAAAGAAGTGAATAAAAAGGGTACCTGAAGGTAAGTACAATTATGTACATAAAATGCTTAAAATCAATTCAGAAGAATTTGAATGATGACCTTATTACTTATTACTCCTACTACCAATGTCAGAACATTTGAGATTATTCTTATAACTTTTTTACTTATGAGATTATTTTGATTATCTCATCAAACCAAATACACATCTTTGCCAATGTAAATTTTACTTCTTACTGGGAAAAGCTTAAGAAACTACAGTTATGTATCACATCAAAGTACTTATCAATATTTTTTCTAAGCTGGCAGCAGCAAACAAACCTCTATTTACTATGCATCATTACTCAGTTCAATTTCCCACAAACATTAAGATATTTACTTCATCTCTCTCTTCAAATTCATCTCATATTGAGCAAAACAGATAAAATAACTGAATAATGAAAAAAGAATTTACCCAAGGAGAGAGATACTTCTAATTGGCTTAAAATTAGGTAGAATACCCATCAAAATCAAGTTGTGGTACTTACTACCTTACAAATCTAGGCTGATATTTTATTTGGAAATGTATGCAGTGTAATCATAAATACAGGTTTGTCTCTTACAAAGCAGATTACGTAATATGAAAACATTCCACCCATGAACAACCAAATTGATTTTGTTATAGCTCCCATATAATACATTTTAAATTTTCTGTAATGTCATGAACTAAAGTTTTTAAAATAATTTTACCTTACAACAAAACTCACTAGTATAGTATAACTCACTAATAAGCATTATACTCTGAAAACAGTGATATCCATATAAAAATAAAACAGTTTGACATACTGTAGTAGATCAAAATATCTGAGTATGATTTTGGACAAATCATTTTCTATTTTGAAAGATTTCTTTACATTTGAACCATGTCTTAACAAACTTGCCTCATAAGATGCTATAAATAATATACCTTAAAGTTTTTAATGTATATATTCTTCAGGGAAATTTTTTTTTTTTCTGCCAGATTAATTGCAAGATGTAAGATTACATTGGGACCTATGTGCATCAGGCCAAGCACTCAGTGGTATCCTTACAACAAACTATCTTGCTGTGGTTATTAATGTTGCAGTCATTCATGCAGCAAGTGGTAATAACCTACAGGATTGACATCAAAGAAACAGATTCCTATCAGAATACTACAGAGTAGATATCAGTTACATATCATATATAGGTATCAGGTTATATTGTATGTTTATGCCACAAAAGCCAGCAAATCTTTTACAACAATTATGGTATATCTTCAGAATCTACCATTCAGGGCACAGGAAAAGCTTAGATCTTATGAGGCACTTAAAAACAGCATTTAAGGTTCATTATGTACTACTTTATTTTCACTTACAAGAAAACTTTCTGCAGGTCTTTGGTGTGTTCAATATGCTGACCTATGCAGTTGGATCCTTCTACCTGTACCGTGACTGGAAGGACTCGCATCCCCACACAGCCTTCACTGGTTCCGTCCTCAAACGCAACCCATAGGTTTCTTGTGAGGTCTTTCCCCAACCCCCCACAATGTTCGCTCTCAGCCGGGAGCTGCCAGGAACCTGCCGGCCCAGTCCCCAGCCCTCTCCTGCTTCTGAGTTTGAGAAGAGTAGAAGGACTGCCAAGAATAAAATTTATTATTTTATCACTGAGAAATTAGGTTTACTGTACATCTCAATATGAAGATCTCTTGATGTTTACTATGTTACAGATTTGTAAAACCTATAATTCAAATGCACACAATTGAAGTATAGCTATTGACTTATAAATGATTAATGATTTTCATATAAATAATGTTAAATTATGACTGATCCTGGACAACTGAATCCAACTCCACACACACAGTACAAGGCACAGAGGGAAACATTCTTCCATTTTGTGTGTATTGTCAGAAAGGCTTTCCTTTATATATCATGCTTCACTTAACCATACTGAAGACTAACAACCCCTAGTCGTTGTAAAAGATGTTCAAATTAATTATTTACATTATAAAAGTTAGAATTAAAACATAGATTTTCTGAAAACTTATATATATATTGGATAATGAAAGAATCAACCCTCATAAGTACCTATACATACAGGTTCTTGGGGGCTCAATTATAGTAATCAGATAACTGTAGTTAGCTGTCAAGTTGTCGTGACTACATATAGGCTTTAATGTATACTTAGAAAGACAAATAATTATAACTTACAAGTAAGGTAAGGTAATTATTTTCTCCTGAGACCAATCATCAGGCATGACTTTCAAAGTCATCTCTGTGCACACCATGTAGAGCAAAGATAAGTGCCTTTCAGATTGAAGGGTAAACGTTTATATTTCAGTTATGAGATTGACCCATACAGCAAAGCACAATATTGTTAATCACAATAAATGTGTAGCACATTTAATTTTTATATTTCATTTACAGTCTGTATGGATGATGTTTGTCATGTGTGCTAGAGAACATGCTTCAGCATGACTATAACTTCAGGACCAGAAAAAAAACCCACTGCCAATATTTTTTTGCAGTCCCTCCCTTACCTTTGTGGTAGCAGTGCCAAGGAAATGTGACACCTCATTTATGAATGAGTATCAAGCAGCCTACAAGTGTTTTGAGTGGTAGGGGACAATCATGGTTTTGCATTTATGGATATGCTGATTAATGAACAATGTAAATGATTACTGATTCACCAGTGGCCATTAACTGAGAATAATAGCAGCTGTCATAGTGATAAGATGATTAGCTTTGCTGAATGTGGTTCTGTTGACATAACAAACCTGGCATCAAAATCTTGATGAGGATAATGAACATACTGCCAAGTCATCTTGTTACATACCCATAGAGGTTAGATGGTTAGCATGTACTTTATCTTGGGTAACAGCTGAAAATTGCACCTATCATAGTAATTTGGGGAACTTCATATCTCATGTCCAAGTTACTTTTCCAAAGACTCAGATTACAAATAAGAACCAACAATACATTCAACACAGTGCATGACCTGAGCATTTACCTTTTCTAGCTTACTGGTCTTCTTGGAAAAGATTGAGAAAATTCAATATACTAGTATGAAGGCTGGATACACTGTGCAGATTGTATAACATAACACTACTTTATGATAACAATCTCAGATTGTGAATATCATACTTTAATACAGCCTATACACTGATTAACCAGTCACCCACATAATTCATCTCTCTCTCTCTCTCTCTCTCTCTCTCTCTCTCTCTCTCTCTCTCTCTCTCTCTCTCTCTCTCTCTCTCTCTCTCTCTCTCTCTCTCAGCATTGGTGTAAAGCCCTCCTTTGTGATTAGTTGCCTGGTTATAATCCCAGTTAGTTCAGTGACAATATATGCAAGAGCATCATGCACAAACATTACCAACAAACCCCCTTAATGGACCATTCAGAAGCAAAAAATCATATCACACAGCAAAAATACAACTCCATGTTCTACCTAACATGGCCACAATATACTAATGCAACTACAGCACCAAGATAATGCTAAGATGCAACACAAAATTAATGTCCACCACTTGTGAACAGTGTTCTGGAAAAAAATAAAAAATCATTTTCCCCTTAACCAGATTGCTAAGTGCAACACAACAATAATCTGAACATGATGAATACAAGGCATAATACACAATATCACTATGGCATATATTATAATCTACACACAAACAAAAACATAATTTTTAGTACCCGGCATGGCTGCTGGCCAACTTCTCAGTGCTGTTTAACAGGTCTCGTTACTAGTTGACACAATAATTTTTTTTTGTGATTTAAATGTGATCAACAGTTTTGTAAATAACTTATTGTATAGAATATGGATTATACATGGACCTTCTGCATTTCTCTTGCCATGCACAATGAATATAAATGTTGCATTATTTTGGCTATGAATTCTACATGATATTCATTGTGTACAGCCATTTACACACAGTGTATAAATATTATTGTGCAGGATGAAAACCTCCTGTAATAGGCATGATATGAAGTTGTGCTGTTAGTCTTGTCTTGAAGTGGACTGTACTTGTTTGAGGAGAGTCCCAATACAATATGTCACAGTATGTTAGCAAGAAACTTGCAAGGCATGGAAAGTTTGTAAGTTGTGTTTCAAAAGTAATTAAATATTAATTACCTGTGTTCATTGCTTGAATATGTTAAATAAAGGATTTTGTAACAAAGTGTTTCTTCAATAACTTTTCAAAACAGACTGCATTTTGTTAAGTTTCCTCCCTATAAATGTATCTACAGTAAAATTTTAATACCAGACTAATCGGGGACTAATTGGTGGACAATATTCACTATTCAGAACAATATGATTAATGAATAATTATAAGATTACTCATGCTTCTTCCACTGATTCATTCAAATTCCTGCCTCTTCTTATTTCAAATTCTTAAAGGCTCCCAATAATGTCAAAGTGAACATTCATGAACATATATATATTATGTCTGACCACTCTTTTATTGACAGGTTTTTGCTGACCATATATAGCTTTTACCAGTAGTACTTTCTTCATAAATGTTTTTCAGGACCTTCATATATTTCATCTTTTCTGTGTTTCCTGCATCTTTTCCCAACTCCTGGGATCTCTAGTAAGTGAAAGGCTTTTTCATCATAGTCTATAAAAGACATGTCACCATGGTTGTTTAACTTGTATATGGATGGTATAGTAAAGGAAGTGAATAGGAGGGTTTTAGGCCTGAATTTGATCAGTGGGGTGAAAGGGTATGGGATCTAAGTCAGATACTATTTCCTGATGACTCAGAGAGGAAGTTAAAAAGAATAGAGGAGGAGTTTGCAAAATGAAGAAGCTGAAAGTGAACAGTTGTAAAAATAAAGTAATTAAATGCGTGAGAGATAGATGATGAAAGGGTGAACATGAGAGTGGAGAACACCTGGAAAAGGTGGATTGTTTCAAGTATTTGGGATCAACATTTACAGTGGAAAGAAGAGACAGAGAAAGTTCAGGGTGAAGGAAGCAGCAAAAGTACTTGGCGGACTGAAAAAAGGTCTTTGAACATAGGACACTGCATATAAGTGTAAAAAGAAGACTATATGAAGGAATAGTGGTGTCTACTATGTTGTATGGTGCTGAAACATGGAACATTGAAGTAGTGGAGACAAAACTATTACATTTAGTGGAAATTAAATGTCTGAATATGAGTGGAGTAACTAACATGAGGGACCCAGTAAGATACGTGAAGATAAAAACAAAAAATTTTGCAGAGTCAAAGGATGCAAAGATATCTCAGGTAGGTATTGAGATTTAAGTTTACCAAGTGTGCCTAGGCAGGCATATGAAAGATTCATTTCAAGTTACTGGGGTATAAAATATGAATATTAGGTGAGAAGGAAGAGATCAGAAATCACAGGCAGTAACAAAATGTAAAGATGTAAAACAAACGTGATTATGTAGAGCAGTAACCGATAGTGACTCCTGTTTGCCTACAATACTGCTCTCTAAATAGTATATGAACTCAACAAAAGAAATGAATGAGTTGCAATTTCAAGGGAAGTAAGTTCATTGGTAGGGCAAGTGATAAGTCTGCAGAAGAGTAAAGGCAGGAGTTCTAATCATGTTAACTCCTCCTGAGTGGTAATGATAAATTAAACAAGGCATGTCTTAGTCACACAAAGATGATATTGAGGAAGTCCAAGAAACTGGCAATAATTTTGTGAGTGTATAATATATGTAATAACCCACATTCTTAATGCTGAGAAACTTAGCTGAAGGGTTAAAGCATGGGAGAGAAATGGCCTTGGGTTCATCTCCTAACAGAACACTCAATATATAAAATACCTTACCTGTCAAGTTACAGAAGGTGACAGTAGTCCAAATGGAGTTTATAGCTGACCTTGATTGTCTCATCATTATATGAAAATTTTTGATTAAAAAGAACAGCAGGTTAAAGTCACATTGCAAAGTCAAAAGGAAAGAATTCTGAGAGATGGGATTGCAAGTACGTTCATGCATAAACAAAGACTTACAGAGACAAAGTTAAAGTATAATGATACCAGCCTTCACAAATAGGTTCATGAGATGAGGAACAAGAAAAGTTGATGCTGCTGAAAATGAATAACATATTGATGAAGAGTAGGTACTATGCAGCTACTTGCACAGGTCAACTACAACTACTTGCACAGGTCACAAGTGGTGATTCATCAGTTGCTAATGATTACTTTCCATTGACACTGCAAAATCTTTCTTACACTATCACTAGAATCAAACAAACATCCTTGAAAATCCTGATAACATCCACTACAGCTTGCCAAAAATAATAAAACAACAGCAGAACCAGAAGGAGAGACACCTAGGATAATAAGAAGTCCAGGTTCTACAGTATTTTGATGTAACAGTTGAGAAAACTTGAAAAGTACTTAAAAATATAAAGCAAAATAAGTCTCCAGGGCCAGATGAGTTACATCCAAGGATTCTTTTAAGGAGGTCAAAGATGAAATGGTTGAACCTTTCAAGATTATTTTTAAGAGATCACTTGATACTGAAAAGTTGCCTCCTGATTGGAAGACTGCAAATATTACTGCTGATTACAAGAAAGGCAAAAGAAATTAACCAGTAAACTATTAACCAGTCTAATGTCAGTGGCCTGTAAGTTGATGGAAACTTTGGTATGGGAAGGAATCACAAGACACATGAAAGAAAACAACATCTTCAGCAATAAATAATATGAATTCATCACAGAAAGATTCACTGTTCTGCAACTTACTTCTGTGTTAGATAAATGGACCAAAACAGTAGATGAACGAAAGGCTATGAATGTTGTATATTGTAACTTTCAAAAAGCCTTTGATGGTGTACCTTACAAGAGGCTAATGGAAAAGTTTCAGTGCTGTGACATACAAGGCAATTATTGGAAATGGATTTGTATCTATCTGATGCAAAGGAGACAGAGTGGCAGCAAATGGTAAAGAATCATCTTAGACTGAAGTGACAAGCACTGACCACAAGAGGGACTGCTGTGATGGCATTTTCAAGATGAGAGATGACAGTGGTATGAGGGGCCACTCAAGAAAAATCTATAAGCCAAGGTCAAGACTGAATCTGAGGAAGTACTCTTTCCTGTGGAGAGTGGTGGACAACTGGAATCACCTCCTGGATTATGTCATCAGCTCAAAAAATATCAACATATTTGAGAGAAAACTGAATGAATTTTGGAAAGAACAAGACCTAAAATTTAACTATAAGGAAAAATTGTCCATCAACACAGTAAACCCGGAGCCACAGGCTTTCTAAGCCTCTTCCAGTTCAACATATGTGAGTCTGTGAGTCTGTGAGCACTGTGAGAACTATTTGGGGTTTCACTCACCCATTTGCCTCCCAGCTGACACATAATCACAAAAAACATCACTAAATATAATTCTAAATAAATGATAACTTAGCTGGGGATCACATGGCTGGGAGTTATGGCGGCGGCTAGTAGTGAGGGGTGGTCACTGGTAGTTCAAGCTACCTGGCTGCCATGCATTCATAGGTAAGACAGGAGCTCCCTTGCAATACCCAATTGTTCTATCTTCTAAGTTCTTGCCAACTTAGCAAATTTAAATAAGGAAAACTGGTAGAGTGGCAAGAATGTGTCTTAATAGGACTGCAGTGCTGGTGGCAGCTGTGGACAGGCAAAAGAGCCAAGCAACAAGCCTCGGAACTTGCTCGCCACATCAAACAAAAGAAATATGACTTTACAATTTATATACAAGTCACAACACAAACCAATAACACATTGATATTGTGTGTGATACTTCGGAAATTTCCACATCCTGGGGCCGGGCATTAGCTGAATCTATATTCAGGTAATATGACCACCTGAGATTAAATTCCTCCACCTCTCTTGTGATCTTTGAGATGATATTCGGGGCGGCTTGGTCTGGTCTCAGTATCTGTTCTCTCCCGAACCTGGGGCAACCCTCCATTTCTATGGACCTCAACGGGGTTGACTGGGGTAGGCTCTGGAGAGCACTCTGGGGGAAACGAAATTTTTTTTTGTAGTTCTTTGTCCCTTTATCATGATTTTGGCCATTCTAATGATACCATTCTCATCAGGATACAATTCTAATATCCTAGCTAAAGGCCAAGTGGAATGATTCTGCTCCATCTTTAATAAGACAATGTCATCTTCCATAGGGAAAACCATATTCTCAGCTGGCTGAGCACCATAAAATTTCTCACAAAGGCTGACAAGATATTCTTCAGACCAGTATTTCTCCCACCTCTGTAACAATATGTTTTGTTGGTGATAACTTTCTTTCAAACACTGGGACCTATCATCCATGATGGGGTCTAGGAAATAATCCTCCACCTCGATGGATGGGAATGGTTTTATGTGTCTCCCATATCAGAGCTGAGATGGAATTATCACCTCCAAATGTACGGAGGTATCACCTAAGTAAGTTAGAGGTTGGTTGTTGACTCTGGTCTCAATTTTCACTACTACTGTTAATAATTCTTTGAGATTTAATTTGGATTGATATAGCATTTTCTTTAGGCAGTTTTTGACTAACCCTATCATTCTTTCTGTGAAACCATTTGTCAGGGTGCCCTTGGAGTGATGAATTTCCAACAACATAGCCTATTTGTTAATGCTTGTTGGATCTATGGATCATTCATAATATCTTCAATAACGGGAGCCATTCCTAAAAAGTTAGTGGCATTATCACTTATGATGATATGGAGACAGGAACGCCTTGCTGCAAAGATTCTAAACAATTGCAGGAAGGTCTCTGAACTAAGGTCTTCAGCCACTTCAAGGTGGATCATTCTTGTTCTGGCACAGGTGAACAAACATATGTATACCCTCTTTTGGATGTCACCCTCACCTGTTATTATCAGACTGTTTGTGTAATCTACACTCATCACTTACTTTTCTAGTGGTAGATACGTTAAGGGTTTTGCCTCATAACGTCAGCATTTATTACACTCCTTCAGGGAAGTTTTCACTACTTGATGCCCTTTTGGTGTTCAGTAAGTTTTCCTAATTTGAGCTAGAATGTCCCACATTCCTCCAAGTAAAGTTATTCTGTGGGCTTTCATTATTATTAATTTGGTGAGGTGACTCCCCTTTGGTAGCAAGATAGGATGCTTCATTTCATATGATAGCTCAGCATATTTTATTCTATCCCAGCACCTTATGATTTGTTTGTCATCTAAGTAGAGCCCATTATTAGTTTAATCTTATTTTTGGATCTCACCTAGTACCTTATGGATGTCTACAAGGAATTCGTGTTGTTGTTTGATCCAAAATTTTTAAGTGTCTGGCATGGCTTTACCTAATTTCTGAGTAATGAAGTGGAATACTCTTTTGGTTACATGAATTTATTTATTGAAAGATGAGTATTTCTTTATATCAGTTGCCTGAGGTTGAGCTTCTACTAAGTTGAATGCCACCTCTTTATATGATTTCTGGATGGGCCAATCCTATTTCTGATCAACCAGTTTGGCAAATGTCGGTCCATTTGGACTTCTTTAATAGTTTGTGGAATGTTATACCCCTTGTCAAGAGATCTGCTAGGTTTTCTTTGGTAGGAATATGGAGGTACTTGAAGTCCCTTTGTGTCAACAGTATTTTTCTACTCTATTTTTCAAATATGAATTCTTATTTTTCATTTTTACTTATCCAATGTAAGTAGATTTCACTGTCGGTCCATATTACTACTTGTTTAAAGAGAGTTTATCCCTTTACTTCCAGGCAAATCTTTCATGATTATTTGTACTAAATACTTAGCTGAGTACCCATTTCTATTGCCATTAATTCTAATTGAGGAAAGATTCAGATTTTTATCAGTGTTACTTGTAATTACATTATCAGCTCACTATAATTATCTGTGACTGAGTAGGCTGCTACACCATATGCCTTTAAGGACACGCCAAAGGTATGAAGTTATACTTTGTCATTTTGATTTGAATTGACTTATCTGTCGATGGAGAACTCATTTCCTACAATAAAATCCTCCTTTACTTTTTTCCCGTTCAGATGAATAATATTCTGGAAGGATGGTATCCCAACTAATTTTCTCTTTCCAAGCTTCTTGTATTGTTATACAGCTTTATTATACCCAAGGGATCAAAGAAGAGAGAAATTTGGCTTAGTAAGGGTCTTTTAGTCAGTTTTTGTTCAGGATATTGAGGCTGGTATAGACTTATTCTGTCAACATTCACATCACACACCATACCCAGTAAGTTTTGTCTCATGGGTAACTCTAATTCAAGCCATTCCTTTAAAAGATTTTGTAGAATTTTTGAACTGCTATTCCAACTATGCAGAGGCATGTTAGCAGGTAAACACGCCTTTCTTGCCTCTTCGTATAGAATTACTGCTTCTTCCTCTGTGTCTACTGTTATTTGTAAATTGTCCATGTAAAATGCACGACCTATGTCAGGGCAACCAGCTTTGTCAAAATGATGATGTAATGTTGGGCATAACATAAATGGACTTGAACATGAGCCAAAGAGGACGTATTTAAACCAGTACACATCCTAAGGACTATTCTCTTCACTCGGATCTCTCAGCCATAAGAACTTCATGAAGTCTCTGTTTTCTTCCTTTAAAACTATTCTTAAGAATGCTTTAGATATGTCGGCTACCAAGGCATATGGTTTCAGACGAAATTTCACCAATACATCAAGCAAATTCTCACTTAAGTTGGGTTTCGTATACAAACAGTCATTTAGACTGCTTGCTTCCTTGACTGCCCATGAACTGCAACTGAAGATCACCCTTATTGGTGTGGTGACAGAGTCTTTCTTTACTGCATGATGGGAGGTAATGGGGAGATTTACTGGTTCCTCTACTCTCTCTATTGAATTACTTGTAGTTTGATTTTTTATGATATCATCATATTGTTCTACCATGGGTTTATTTTTTCTTAATTTAGTCCACAAGTTGATTAGTTGACCCTTGGCACTGATATAATTGGCTGGTACAGATGGTGAATTTATTTTCTAAAGTAATCTTACTTAATATTGGTTGTCTTCATATTCTACTGTTTTGTTGAAGTAATCTTGGTTCATTTGCTCTTTGACAGTTGGAGCCTTAGGATGTATTCCTATAGTATCTAAATCCAATAACTTATGTATAGGTTCGTTTCTTTCCTCTATGATGTCGGGTAGTTCACTAAGGATAATTTGAGCTCCAATACGGGCCACTAGAAAGAACTGGATTGGTGTCACAAAGGCAGAATCTCCTCTGTGAATTGGTAGTATACCCTTAGCAGGTAACAGTGGTCCTACCATGAGATTCCCACCAACTGTTGTCAGCATTTGAATACCGTATTTTCTTAAGGTTTTCCCTACAAACTTCCCATAATAGTCTGAACCTATTATTATAAGAATTAAACCCACCTCACCTGATGTTATGTTTTGGTCTACTAATTTTATAGCCTTTGTTCTTAGGAAGTCAGCGATTTCCTTATAACCTTTGATGGCTAGATTGGTTTTCATGTCTGGAATCACCACTGCTGTTATTTATGTTTTAAATTTACCTAATTGTATGAAGAGTCTTACTATGTCATAAGTTTGTGTATTATTATTAGTTAAGAAAACCAAGCTTGTCCTGTTATCAGAAGATAACAGAAGCTGCTATGGTTTCCACACTTATGAAACTTTTCTGTGCTCCTGTGTCGAACAGCACCTTGGCCTTCACCAGTCATCTTTGACTACTAATTTCTACTTCTACTATAGGAACTGCTGCAGGAGAGATAGGATAGTTATTATTGGTTTTATTACGTGAGGGGATTAGTTTAGTATCATCTCACATAGAGCTACAAGATGTAATCTTCTCTTACATATAGGGCATAATTATGTAGTTTAGTTTTACGGTGTTTCAATTAATGTGACCCACTTAGGCATAGTGTGCATCTTCCTAACTCCACTAGTCTATTTACCCTCCTCTCTAATCCTTGGTAATTGCAACAGTGCACTGGGTTATGTGGTTCAAAGAAAAACGCACATCTCTTAATTGTTGAAGTTTTGGATCTTGCTCCTGCCCTGTTATTATAGTTAGAACGGGGTGGTACCTCTGGCCTCTTACTCAGTGCTAGAAAAGGTGCCTATTGTTTCAGTGGCCCCATAACTTGGCTTTATTGACAGGGCAGTAGTTAGTTCTGGATTCACCTCCTTTCATTTTGTAGGGTGAGGTCTTATTCATCCGTTCAGGCTAAGAATTGCTACTAGAATCTGGTTTACTTGGTTTAGATATTTCACCATTGCTGTTGTTTTTGTAAATTTCCAGCACTGACTCATCAATTTCCTTAAAGATGTTGGTTCTTTCAGCATTTTAAGTACAGCATTTCTAGTGTTTTCTTATTCATGTTTTCTTATTTAATTTCCTTTGCATAATGATTTTTATGTGCCAGGCTGCTTCTTCAATGTCATAATTTGATTTTAAGGATTCTAATATGCTACTGACACATCTTGAAAAGTTGTAAATCGTTGCAATAATGATTCGGGGAGATTAAATACAAGAGTTTATAAACCAGTTTGGTGGTTATTTGCTTATCATCATAATTCTTTTTGGGCAGCTTGATAGCAATGTCATAATTCAGAAATGATTAAGTAGGCAGTATCATTTAGTTGATCTAACATGTAGGAGAATTTATCTTTGCAATGTCAAGGGTTGTTCTGACATGATTTTTAAGATGGAAAAAATAACTACATACATACATAAATCACTTTATCACAACATATATAAATAAATACATTAGTTACGGTAAAAGAAGGTAGCAAGAGCGGTATCACCAAGGATTTAGCTTCCATGGGTATCACGGACCCATTAATTAATTCATATATATTTATACATATACCTAGAAGCCCTTGTACTGTCTGGAGCAAAGTGATCCATATCTCTCAAATCTTCCCCACGCGTGTTACTCCCATCGGTCCAACACAAGATGGTGTAGCCTTTGCAACCTGTACTGTGGCAGAGAGAGAGAGAGAGAGAGAGAGAGAGAGAGAGAGAGAGAGAGAGAGAGGAACGATAAAGCAAGTTTTCTTACCTTTTGAAATCATTTCTTCCTTCAGTGTAATGTGATTCACTCCAGCAGCACGTGACCCACACACGTGACATTCCCGATTGTCACGTGTGAATAGTCACGCATAACGTTCAGTCTTCTCTCCTTACACACACACACACACAGTCCAGTCCACTATGAAATATCACGAAGTAACCACTCTGACATATTCTGTGACTACTTACACTTGGTTACGTTCATATTCAGCAAAACAAGTGGATCCGTCGTACGTTATCAGCTGATCGGTTGACCAGTCAGCGGCAGTACAATAATCCCGCCGTTTCACGATGTGCATACGTACGTTATTGTACATTTTTTACACATTCTCCGACTTCTGTAATGCTACAGAACCGCCAAGCTGCATATTCCTCTTAATACTACATTGACTGAAGGGAGGGAAATCTAGTGGCTTCCATATTTCCTGGAGACAAGTATTTTGTTCACATTGACGAAGGCCGTAATGTTGACTGCGTTATTCGTTCCTTCACCTGCGTAACTGGTAATGTCTCTGGCTGTAAACGAAAGCGTCGATAACCATTACGTAAAGAACGTTAAGAGCAACAAAAAGAAAGAAAAAGGCCCACTGAGGTGCCATTCCTTAAAGAACCAAATGGATTATCTAAAATTGGAGGATAATTGTCTTGAAGCCCCCCTCTTGAAAGAATTCAAGTCATAGGAAGGGAGAAATACAGAAATAGGCAAGGAGTTCCAGAGTTTACCAGAAAAAAGGGATGAAGGATTGAGAATACTGACTAAATCTTGCATGAGAGAGGTGGACAGGAGGGAAGGCAAACAGTTAGCAAGATCAGAAGGGCAGTTAACATGAAAATAGCGATATAAGGTGGAAAGAGATGTAACACTGCGGCGAAGAGAGAGAGACTCAAGACAGTCAGTTAGAGGGGGGTTGTTAATAAGAAATGCTTATTATTATCATTGTAGTACTTTCACAGTCAGCAAAGCTGGATAATTCTGATATAATTTGTATTAACATTTCAGTACAATTGAACTATTTAATCTTAAAACTTTAAATGAAAGACGAAGTAAAAGACATAATAAAATCTTAAAGTTTATTTACGTAAATATCATATCAACAACTACTCGTACATTTATAATATTTGGCAAGACGAGTTCATAATGTATCACTGCATGTAGTTCATACCTAAAAGTTACTGTACAGTTAATTGCCCTTCGTTTTTTTTTTTTTTTTTCCAGGAAAGACTTACTTTATTACTGCGTTCCGGTACTACCGTGTTTCCATTATTTTTTTTTTTATAAAAAGAGTAATAATGTTCCCTCTCAGTAAAAATATGATAGAACAATATGGATAAAATCTGCTCATTAATCATCATTCTCTTTTCGACCGCGACCCCTCTCGACGGTAGAGCCAAACCTCCAGGTGTTGCAGCCCATCCGTGGCGAAGGAAACAACGGTGAAGATGATGGTGTGGGCCAGGCACCACCACTGTACCGGCCACCATGTGCACAGTAAGTAGAACACACCTGGAGACACGAATGTACAATTGGGATAAAGTGAAATGTAACAAATTTGTGATTTTGAGAAAAGAGAGAAAAAAAAAAAAAAGATGTTAGCTTATGGAACAACGATTAAATTCTCAATCTAGACTCATGCTCAAGTAAGACATGTTATGCTTGTATGCGAATTTTACCGTCACTAGTTATAGAATGGCACTGGTTCTCTTTAATTCTTGAAAGCTGCGTTGTGTAAGTGTATGGATAACATTGCATAAATACATACGTTATCCACAATATGGTCACATGTTCATTACGTCACCTCTTTAGCATCCCACAAAAGTTAGCAGATCGCTAAATTACCTAGAGTGAGTGGCGTCCAGAAGAATATAGCTATGTAAGAAGCATTGACGGGCAGGTCAGGGAAGGATGCTGCGGGGCCCGGGAAGTGACCTTGCTGGAAGGTGGTCTTCAACAGCTGATCCTTCTCTACCCACACGTCGTGAAGCCACTCCTTTAAACCCTCGTTTGTGGCTGGCAGACTGCTGGCGGGATGTCTGTTGGGAGCAAGGGAGCACGTAAGTTCGCGAGGCCTTTATCCGATATGGGAGATGATGAGCCAGAGTTCTCCTTCCCTTGCCTGTCTCCGACCATAAAAATAAATGAATACATAAGTAAATAAAATAAGATAAAATAAAGTGAGCAAAAAAGAACAAAAAAAAAAAAGCTTGGCACAAAACACACACACACAAACACACACACACACACAAACACACACACACACACACACACACACACACAGAAAGAGAGAGAGAGAGAGAGAGAGAGAGAGAGAGAGAGAGAGAGAGAGAGAGAGAGAGAGAGAGAGAGAGAGAGAGAGAGAGAGAGAGAGAGAGAGAGAGAGAGAGAGAGAGAGAGAGAGAGAGAGAGAACAGCATAAATTAAAACTGAAGACATCTTGACTACATTTCAAACAAAAAAAAAATACGGGCACGTGTACGACACATTATGTGAAAGGTAATAGATATACAATAACAGTAACGGAATGGCAACCTAGAAATTGTAAGAGAAGGCAAGGCAAATGGGAAACTATTACATGGTAACATGAAAGAAATTTTACTGGGGTAGCTTGGAATAGACAGGTAATGGACAGAGAGAAGTTTAGAGGAGACATTTTGTACTACGTTAGAATAGTAACTGATGATGATGATGATGATGATGATGATGATGAGGTTGATGACGACAACGACGACGACGATGATGATCCAACTATATACATTCACCCAGAAGGCGACGGCAACAGCCACATTATCATCAAGCTCAATGAAATCAGATTTGAAAAGGAGATAGGAAGAAATTGGTTCTCAGATAGGGTGATAGTGATAGATGATTGGAACAGACTAAACAATCTGCTGACACAGTCACTTGATTTCTTGAATCACCTGTTAACGTTCACAATATTGTAAACAAGATAAAAAAATGTTTGCATGGACAAAAAACAAAGAGAACAGGTTAATTCTGCCCTGTTTAGTCTATATGGCCATGTAAGGCACTATACCACAAAAATAAGTGTCTGAAAGGCTATAGATAAACAAAGAACAAAAATTATAGTGAAAAGATTACGCAAATTTGTGGATGGGTGATATTTTACCGAAGTGCTTGTCATGTGACGTCAGCGATCATGGAGCGCCAATCCTCCCTTCTTTCCGCCATCCTAACCAGATCCTCGATGCTCCATCCCATGTTAATACTTTCCAGCATGGTCTCCATATATTTCTTTCTTTGCCTTCCTCTTGCTCTTCTCCCATCAATCTTCCCCAGCAAACAATCTCTTTCCAATCCTCCAGCTCTCAGGACGTGTCCCAAAAACTGCAATTGCCTCCTGATACTTCTTATCAAGCCTCTCTCCACTCCTGCACGTCTTAGCACTTCCTCATTTGACACTCTTACTGTCCATGGAATCCTTTGCAATCTTCTCAGGAACCACATCTCAGCAGCCTCCAACTTCTTTTCTGTTTTCTTTTTAATAGTCCATGTTTCACAACCATATAATAAAACTGACCACACGTAGCATTTCAATAGTCTGATTTTCAATTTCATATTCATACTCAAATTTGTTATCAAAGTTCTTATATTCATAAAAGCAGATTTTGCCAACCCGATTCTCTTCTTTATTTCCTTTTCACAATCTGCCTCCTCTGACACAATACTCCCCAGATATTTAAATTCTCGAACCTGTTTAATCTGCCTTCCACCAATATATACCCTTACTCTGAGCCTTTGTCCTCTCTTTGTTATTCCCAAGACTTCCGTCTTCTTTGTGTTTATCTTCAGACCTCTCTCCTCACTTGCTTCTTGTACTTCATCCACAAGCCTTTGCAGCTTTTCCTCCGAGTCCGCCAGAAGAAATGTATCATCAGCATGCCGTATATTTGTTACGTTTCTTCCTTCAATTCTCACTCCCTCCAACTCTATTAAATTTTCCATGCATTTCTGTCCGTACAGGGAGAAGAGGTCTGGGGAAAGTACACACCCCTGCCTCACTCCTCTCCTTATATTTACCCATTCTGACTTCATTTCTCCCACTTTCACAGCTACTTTTTCATTCCAGTACAAATTTTCTATCAACCTTATGTCCTTACCATCCACATCTGTTTCCTTAAGTATTCTCACAAGTTCTTCATGCATTACTGTATCAAATGCTTTTTCATAATCGACAAAGCACATGTATAGATCCCTCTGCATCTCCACTGCCCGCTCAGTAATATTTCTTGAACAGAAAATGGCATTGCTGGTACCCATCCCTTTCCTAAAACCAAACTGTTCTTTTGCTACATTTTCCTCAAGCTTTCTCTTTAATCTATTTCTCAATACTCCAAGAATTATCTTTCCCGTCTGACTTATAATACTAATTGTTCTATGTTTATCACATTCAGTAGTTCCCATCTTCTTGGGGTTGTTTATGAATATTGCCTCTTGTATGGCTTTTGGCACATTTTTGGGTGAACAAAAGCAGGCCTGTTTTGTACAGAACCTTTTGCAACTCGTCTTATCTTCTTAATTTCATTCTCACGTTAAACATGGTTGACTATGGAGTACATATGTTTGTATATACGAAAATATTTATCAGTAAGGAAAGTGTCACCCAATGAAAACAAGTCCATAGCAAAAAAGAAAAATACCTGATCCCTTTACAGGAATCAAAATAAAAAAAAAATAAAAAAAAAGACATGCAAGCAAGCAGAGGAGACACACATAGAAAGCAGCCGAGTATAGCTTTCTTTGCTCGCCGTATAGCATTTCTCAAAATAAAGCTGTAAATTCAATTTAAGCAGAGTGCATTTATTTTTTTTTTTTATTTTCTTCGTAATATGACTGAAAAAAAAACCCTGAAATAATAGAAAAATATAGAAAAAAAAAAGTATCCTATTATTGCGTCTTACTCGCTTTGGAATCTCGAGACCAGCCCAGTCACTGCAATGCTCACCGCTTGATGTGGAAGTGCACTTCTTCAGGCATGCGTCCCTTGATCAGGTCCAGCTCGGTGAGGGGCAGCGTCTTCGGGTACGCCACCGTCACGTCATACACGGCGTCCAGCAACTGACCTGGGAACACACACACACACACACACACATTAAGAAGTACAATAGATGTTTTAATTATTATTATTATTATTATTATTATTATTATTATTATTATTATTATTATTGTTATTATTTTTATTTTTATTATTATTATTATGATCATCAGCATCATCATCATCATCATCATCATCATCATCATCATCATCAGCAGCAGCAGCAGCAGCAGCAGCAGCAGCAGCAGCAGCAGCAGTAGTAGTAGTAGTAGTAGTAGTAGTAGTAGTAGTAGTAGTAGTGTAGTAGGTAGTGATAGAAGCAGTAGTTTGTTGTTAATATTGTTGTTGTTGTTGTTGTTGTTGATATTGTTGTTGTTTCGAAACAATTAAGAAATGTGGCAATTTTTTCAAGTACTCGCCGATATATTACAGACGGCCTAACCCCGCCCTCCACCTCTCTCTCTCTCTCTCTCTCTCTCTCTCTCTCTCTCTCTCTCTCTCTCTCTCTCTCTCTCTCTCTCTCTCTTTGTTAATTTCTACGCCGCTGACCAAGTACATTTACTGTAGCTTGTTTTCGTAATCATCTCATGATCACTGGCGCTACAAAATTCTTTCATGAGAAAGTGTTCTGTTTGCAATACTAAAATAGCTAATTTACATTGAATGATTTTCTCTTTTTTTTTATTATAAATAATTACCAAATGACTTTGAGCTTCTGGCACATCGCATAGTAAGTACAGTTTGTATATTACATTGAAATATATTTTATCAATTCATAATCTGTAAAATTTCGGGTGCTGAACGAACACCTGCTTCATCTGAGGTCAGGTGTTTCTCCCCTGAGTCACATCACACACCTGTCTTCGTTTATTCAGTACCATTAACTTCACAGTCTTGGAAAAGTTGCACTTCTGTTATGTGCACTTCATGAATGAGATACAGCAACACATCTGCAAGACCGTTAACAAATTGAAGCTCAGCATGCCAATTATATTACATCAGTTCCTTTAAGCAGTAAAATTTTCGCAATCCGGAACTATACTCGAACACAAAGGTCGGACTCAGATAGATGTGCTGCGTCGATTAAAAAGGTGTGTGTGTGTGTGTGTGTGTGTGTGTTATCAGAGTGACTCACTGTTTCGAAGCTTATCGACGAGGAAGGTGAAGCCTGTGGTGCGTGGCTGAAGGAGATGGGTGAGCGGGCGAAGTCCCATCTTGCATGCAAATTCCTCGCTCTTCTTTTGCGTGTGCGGAGTAAGATTGGTTCCCTCGGGGAACAGAAGTACCTGTGGTTGGCTACGCTTAAAACAAGTGTTGTGAATTGCATAAAGGGAAACTCTTACACCTACCACACTCACTCACATTTCATTAATGAACATTTGGTGTTATGTCATTATGGTTTGCAAGAATTAATCCCATTGTCAGACTCCTGCTTGTGGAAATTAAAATTAACTCATGTGTGTGTGTGTTTGTGTGTGTGTGTGTGTGTGTGTGTGTGTGTGTGTTGTGGAGCCTACTATCTGATTATCTAATCAATTAAAAGAATGAGTGAGTGAGTGACTGACTGACTGATTTATTGGCTCCCTGATGGGATGGCCGAGTAACTGATGACTGTGTGGCTGACTAACTTCTTGTTTCCCTGAAGTGTTTATATTCTTAACAGACGACGCTATGACTGGCTTGACTGATTGACTGATTGACAGACTATAGCACCTGGAAAGTGTGATTGATGTCCCTGAAGTAGCCGAGGACGTTGTTCATGAGTCGTTGGTCCTCCTCCCAGCGGCGGTGGATGTATAGGAAGCAACACATCTGCATGATCCAACCTTCAGGGAGGGGGTAAGGTGAAGAATGGACACCTTTGGCATCTGCTACACCAGCCTCGTAACCATTTAACTATTCATTGTTATAAACTAATAAAACGAGACCGGAGAGTGAACATACAGGACTCCTTTACGAATAGTAATGCCACATACTGTTAGTTATTAACAGTAAGGTCCAGGTCAAGTGAGGTTTCGATTTAACATCCGAGGGCAATGACATAGTCGCAGCTACAGTACAACGTAAGCGCAAAAGCTGTAGGAAGGAAGAAAGCAAGAGTGTTCTGTTAATTAAAATGATCGTCCCCACACAAGTGTAACCAAACCAAACAGAATTTTCAAAAATAGTAAAAAAAAAAAAAAAAAACATACATTAATACTACAGGGAACGCATAACTACGCAACAACAAATTATCTTCCTCAGGCACTAGTTTCAACTTTACTAAGCAAATTTTCTCCTTTTGTTTCTATAAACTGGAAAGAGTGGTTTTATTTGGCATTTTACGACGTTTTTTTTTGTGAAATGCTAGCAGAAAATGTATATTCAGTTACATAGTAACATCTAATAATAAATGTAACCGTCTATTTCCTCTCCAAGTTGTCTGATTTAACTTATTCCTAAACATTTAGATTTACATTCATAGGTAACTAATAGATTATATTTTATTATGGGTTTTGAGGTGCAAATATTGGGACATGTGACGAATACAGAAAATTGATCGATTGCTAAAACGGTAATTTTCTCAGTAAGCAGTGTCCTTGATATTTTTATGTTTGCTTCTTGTGTGCCTGTATAGTGTTAGCAGTATATGAAAAGTATAAAAATTAAAAAGTTTATTATGTTACTAAGATTTTTTGTTTAATATATAGCTTATTTATATCCATTAACTCTGTTACCTACGTATACAATGAGAGAGGTGAGGTCGAGGCGAGTAGATGAGGGAGTGGAGAGGATGGTAGGGGACGAGATGAGAGGATTAGGTGAAGTAAATGTAGATGAATTGTATAAATATTTCGTAGATAAAGTTCATACAGGTCAGTTAGCAAATATCCCGTATAGAACAATAAGATCACAAAAAAATGACCCTAAATGGATGACTGCTAGGTTAAAGCTTTATATAGGGCGTAAAAGAAGTATATATAAGAGATTAAGGGCAGGTGAAGAAGTTTTAAGGACATAATATAATGAATTAGTTAGAACAGTCAGGAAGTTAACGAGGAAAGCTAAGGCCAATTATGAATTAAAGGTAGCCAGCCAGGCGAAGACGGACCCCAAGGGATTTTATCAGGTATACAGGACGAAGAATAAGGATACTGTAGGTCCATTAAAGGCAGCAGATGGGAAGCTGGTTAGTTCTGGGGAGGAGATAAGTAAACTTCTGAATGATTATTTTTTAACTGTCTTCACCCAGGAAAACATGCAGGATATGCCAGATAGTGAACAGGTGTTTAGAGCAGATGAGAATGAGAAGCTGACAGATATTTCCATAACTAGGGAGATAGTGGAACAGGAGATAGATAGGCTAAAAAAGTTCAAGTCACCAGGACCTGATGAAATATATCCCAGAGTACTTAAGGAATGTAAAGAGATTATTAGTGAGCCGTTAGTTTCTGTCTTTAGGAAATCACTGGAGTCGGGTGAGGTACCAGTAATGTGGAGGCAGGCTAATGTAGTACTCATCTTTAAGAAAGGAGATAAAACCTTAGCGTATAATTATAGACCTGTCAGCTTAACTTCACTTGTAGGTAAAATGTTAGAGTCAATAATAGCGAGGAACATTAGGGAACATTTAGACAAACATAACTTGATAAATCAGTCACAGCATGGCTTCACGAAGGGGAAGTCTTGCCTGACAAACTCGTTAAGTTTTTACAGTAAGGTGTACGAGGCAGTAGATAATAGTGATAGTTATGATATCTTATATCTGGACTTTAGTAAAGCATTTGACAAGGTACCCAATCAAAGGCTCCTGAGAAAGGTTAGGGCACACGGGATAGATGGGAAGGTGTTAGGCTGGATAGGGTCATGGCTTGGTAACAGGCGACAGAGAGTGGTAATAAACGGCTAGAAATCCGAGTGGAGTCATGTAATTAGTGGGGTGCCACAGGGATCAGTATTAGGGCCATTGTTATTTCTAATGTATATCAATGACTTGGATAGTGGAATTAGTAGTGATGTTAGTAAATTTGCGGATGACACAAAGATAGGTAGATTAATTAGGTCAGAATCGGATGCCATCGCCTTGCAGGCAGACTTAGATAGAATGAATGAATGGACGGATAGATGGCAAATGCAATTTAATATCAATAAATGCAAAGTGCTTAGCGTAGGTAGAGGAAACCCACACAATAGGTACACATTAAACAACCAAACTCTGGTAGGTACAGGGTACGAGAAAGATTTAGGAGTTATAGTTAGCTCTGAACTCCGTCTAAGGAAACAATGCATAGAAGCCAGAAACAAGGCAAATAGGGTACTAGGATTAATTTTTAGGAGTGTTAAAAGTAGAAGGCCGGAAGTAATATTAAAGTTATACTTGGCGCTGGTCAGACCTCATCTAGACTACGCTGTGCAGTTCTGGTCCCCACATTACAGGAAATATATAGGTCTATTAGAATCAGTATAGAAGAGAATGACTAAAAGGATACAGGGGATGAGGAGTATTCCTTACGAGGCGAGGTTGAAGCTGTTAAATTTACATTCTCTAGAGAGACGCAGGTTAAGAGGGGACCTGATAGAAGTCTTTAAGTGGTATAAGGGTTATAACAAGGGAGATGTAAGCAGAATTCTCAGGATCAGCAACCAGGGTAGAACAAGAAATAACGGGTTCAAGCTTAAAAAAATTTAGGTTTAGGAAGGAGATAGGAAAAAATTGGTTCTCAAATAGAGCGGTAGATGAGTGGAACGGACTCAGTAATCATGTAGTTAGTGCAAGGACACTAGAGAGCTTTAAGAGAAGATTAGGCAAGTTTATGGATGGGGATAACAGATGGAAATAGGTAGGTGTGTTTCATACAGGCACTGCCACGTGTAAGCTTGGTCGCTTCTTGCAGCTTCCCTTATTTCTTATGTTCTTATGTTCTTATGTTCTTTTACATGCACGGTATCATTTTAAGAATTTTCAAAATTATACAAAAGAAAAGGGACTTACCTAGTCCAGGAAACTTCCTTATGCCGGATTTCAGGACAATTTTGCAGTTGTGGGTCGGCGGGCAGGAAGCGTGAGCCAAGGCACCCCAGAAGTAATTCCAGTCCAAACGATTTCTGTGATTGAGAACGATGACAGAACGTTCCTTGGGGCGGATCACGTCCCCGGAAAGGAAAAACTTCACTCCATACAGCACCTCCATCAGAGCCTGTTTCAGAAGTATGAATATGAATATGTTATGAAATTAATTAACATGAAAAAGACAATATCATTGAATTTAGTCATATAATGATTGAGTAAATTGAAAATTCTTGGAATTACAGCTTCCAAATGCTTACGACAGCGTAACATTCCCACATGGTAAAGATGACTTCCGTGGCTCTTCGATAGAGAGGGCGAGATATGAAGAGGATGGGTAAAATTGGGCAGTAGAGGGAGAAGAAACCCATCAGGATGGAGCCGTACCTGAGGGCCAGGTGATATGTAAGATGCATCGCGTAACGTTGTTTACAGTTTGATTATATTCAATAGCTAACCATTTTGTGACACCAATATGTGTAGCACTGTATTCCGTATGTTTGTTTTAGAAAGGCTCCGTTTGCTTTCACTGCATATGCCGTGCAATGATCAATGGCTATGCCAGTCTGTATCAATCTCACATGAGCAAATATTAATGTATTAATGTAAATGACTAGTATGTGACAGACTTAGAAGATGAGATGCTTGATATCAAAGTTTAATTAAACACACACACACACACACACACACACACACACACACACACACACACACACACACACACACACACACACACACACACACACACACACAAAAATAATTACGTTAACACAATCATACAAAAGAATGATCGTCCTCACTCACCAGAGGAAGACGTAGATTATACCCTTCAGCCAGCCCTGCCACCCAACTGGATACTCATGAACCCCCTTAGCATCGACTTGGAGTGAGGAAGGTCGCTTCGGAGGTGGTGGCTCAGTCCCCGCCTCGGTAACCTCGCCTGCCTCAGACATAATTCACGCCCCAGCTGTGGGTCCGCGAAGATGACCAATGAGGTGACGGTGTACCGACCCTGGGAGCAGATAGAATATTTTTTTCATACTGTCCTTGGATAGATAAAAACAAATCATGAGAACAAACAGCTCAGCTTACTCCAGCATCGTCAAATAATTCAACACATGTATGGAACCTTAACAAGAGGCAGTTAACCAGTCATTTATTTAGCGAGTCATTTTGTTTAGAAGCTTGCAAAGTCATGCCTGTTTGCATGTTCCAAAATAAGACAAAATATAATTTCACGCACGATCCTAACCCAAACCGATTTTGAATTCCCGCTCATCGCATGAATATCGTTTTGCATTGTTCTCCAGATTAACAATATTGCCAACACACACACACACACACACACACACACCATGAGGCCCTGAGGTCACTAGGTGTTCATCTCCCGCAGCACCCTTGTCAACAAAGATCTGCTACCAACACCAGCACCTCGTCCACGGCGCTGTGTGCGGCTTAGAAATTCAAACCAATCGGAGCACGCACTAAGAGCCTTAGGAAAAAAAAAAATTCCTTTCTTGTGAATATCATGAATGCCATGTAAGTCATCATTAGGTTGATCTTCATATTCTTACGGTCAAACCAACTGTCTTGCTTGCACACCAAGTTGTTTTTCATACACATATGTATATTTTTTTAACTACACAGTTGCTGCTATCAACAAACCACAGATTATTATTATTATTATTATTATTATTATCATTATTATTATTATTATTATTATTATTATTATTACTACTACTACCACTATTAATATCATTATCTATATTCCTAACACACACATACATACACACACCGCGTAGTGTAGTGGTTAGCACGCTCAGCTCGAGCGAGAAGGACCGGATTCGAGTCCCTGGCGAGACGAGGCAAATGGGTGAGCCTCTTAATGTGTAGTCCCTGTTCACCTAGCAGCAAGTAGGTACAGGATGTAATCCGAGAGGCTGTGACCTCGATGTCCCGGTGTGTGGCGTGTGAATGGTCTCGGTCCTACCCAAAGATTGGTCAGTATGAGCTCTGAGCTCTTTCCGTAGGGAGAACGACTGGCTGGGTGACCAGCAGACGACCGTAGGTGAATGACACACACACACACACACACACACACACACACTATTTCTTTTTTTCTCTTCTGGAGGACATGCATTTAGTAAATGCATTCAGCAAAGCAGCACTTTTCTCAGTTTTGTATATCTTTCATAACACCTTGTCAAGAACTAACTAGACCTATTGTGTTATTAGCCTCTTCTACCATAGGTGTTCCCAACTCCGATGCACGTACCGTATTACAATGGATCGTTAGAGATAATACGCTTTCACAGGTATGTGTAGTACGAGGTCACGAAGCGAAGCCAATATCATAGGTTTTTTCTCTTTTTCTGGTAACCTTTGCGTCACGAGAGCGTGCTTTGCGTCACGGGGCTTCGTTATTATGCTCGCATACTCTTGGGTGGTGCAACACCTTACTCGTATACCTGACCGTCTTGGAGATACGCCCATCATTCTTGACATTTTCCTAACCTCTAATTATTCTGCTTATGATGTTACCCTCTTTTCTCCGTTGGGCTCCTCCGATCACAATCTCATATCTGTATCTTGTCCTATCGCTCCAATCCCTCTTCAGGATCCCCTAAGCAGAAGTGCCTCTGGCATTTTGCCTTTGCTAGTTGGGAAGACCTGAGGAGGTATTTTGCTGATTTTCTTTGGAATGATTACTGCTTCCGTGTCAGAGACCCGCCTCTGTGTGCCGAACGCATAACAGAGGTGATAGTGTCTGGCATGGAAGCGTACATTCCTCACTCTTTTTCTCGACCTAAACCTTGGTTTAACACAGCCTGTTCTCGTGCTATACATTATAGAGAGGTAGAATACTAAAGGTACTTGACCCTTCCATCATCAGAATCTCGTGCGCTGTATATATCTGCCCGGAACGATGCCAAGTCTGTTCTCCAGCTAGCCAAAAACTCCTTCATTAATAGAAAGTGTCAAAATCTTTCAAGATCTAACTCCCCTCGTGACTTCTGGCACCTAGCCAAAAAACATCTCCAATAACTTTGCTTCTTCTTTCCCTCCTTTATTTCAACCAGATGGCACCACTGCCATCTTATCTATCTCTACAGCTGAACTCTTCCCTCGAACCTTTGCTAAAAACGCTACCTTGGATGATTCAGGGCTTGTTCCTTCCCTTCCTCCGCCCTCTGACTACTTCATGTTACCTATTAAAATTCTTCGCACTGATGTTTTCCATGCCCTCGCTGGCCTAAATAATCGGAAGTCTTACAGACTTGATGGTGTCCCTTCTATTGTTTTCCGAAACTGCGCCTCCGTGCTTTCACCTTGCCCAGTCAAACTCTTTCAAGTCTGTTTGTCAACATCTACCTTTCCTTCTTACTGGAAGTTTGCCTACATTCAGCCTGATCCTAAAAAAGATGACCGTTCCAATCTCTCAAACTACCGTCCTATTGCTTTAATTTCCTGCCTATCTAAAGTTTTTGAATCTATCCTCAACAGGAAGATTCTTAAACATCTATCACTTCACAAACTTCTATCTGATCGCCAGTATGGATCCCGTCAGGGCCGCTTTACTGGTGATCTGGCTTTCCTTACTGAGTCTTGGTCATCCTCTTTTAGAGATTTTCGTTAAACTTTTGCTGTTACCTTAGACATATCAAAAGCTTTTGATAGAGTCTGACACAAAGCTTTGATTTCCAAACTACCTTCATACGGCTCCTATTCTTCTCTCTGTAACTTCATTTCAAGTTTCCCTTCTGAACGTCTTATTGCTGCTGTGGTAGACGGTCACTGTTCTCCTAAATTTATCAACAGTGGTGTTCCTCAGGGTTCTGTCCTGTCACCCACTTCCTATTATTCATCAATGATCTTCTAAACCAAACTTCTTTTCCTATCCACTCCTACGCTGATGATACCATCTGCACTTTTCCACGTCTTTTCATAAACGTCCAACCCTTCAGAAAGTAAAAAGTTCATGATTGGGGCAGAGTAAACTTAGTATTGTTCAATGCCTCAAAAACTCAGTTCCTTCATCTATCAACTTGACAAAATCTTCCAGACAACTATCCCTTCTTCAATGACACTCAACTTTCTCTCTCTTCTACACTGAACATCATCGGTCTGTCCTTTACTTATAATCTAAACTAGAAACTTCACATCTCATCTCTAGCTAAAACAGCTTCTATGAAGTTAGGTGTTCTGAGACGTCTCCGCCAGTTTTTTCTCACCCTTCCATCTGTTAACTCTGTACAGGAGCCTTATCTGTCCTTGTATGGAGTACGCTTCACATGTCTGGGGCGCGGGGAGGGCTCACTCATACCGCTCTTCTATTCTAGGCATGATGGAACTAAAATCTTTTTGTTTTATCACCTCCTCTCCTCTAACTGTCTTCAGCCATATTGTTGCATCTCTTACTATCTTCTACCGCTATTTTCATACTAACTGCTCTTCTGATCTTGCTAAGTGCATGCCTCCCCACCTCCCGCGGCTTCACTGCACAAGACTTTCTTCTTTCTCTCACCCCTATTCTGTCCACCTCTCTAATGCAGGAGTTAACCAGTATTCTCAATCATTCATCTATTTCTCTGGTAAACTCTGGAACTCCCTGCCTGCTTCTGTATTTCCACTTCCCTATGACTTGAACTCTTTCAAGAGGGAGATTTCAAGACATTTACCCTTCACTTTCTGACTACCGCTTTGGACCCTATTCGGGCGGGGACCGGCATCTCAGTGGGCCTTTTTTTTTTTTTTCTTCTTATTGGATTTTTGTTGCCCTTAGCTGCTATCCCTCTTATATATATATATATATATATATATATATATATATATATATATATATATATATATATATATATATATATATATATATATATATATATATATATAAAGTTCCACAGGCTAACCTGGTGTAGAGGCCGCGACCCTGCCCCCTCCTCCTAGTCGGCGGGGAGATGATTGGTGCACTAGTAATGTTCATGCCACTTCCCAATATATTCATATCCAAGGTATTTTCACTCATTATGTCAATTAGTCCTGTCCTAAGCCGAGTCTTGGAAATATCAATGGGAAATTAATAATGACATCAAAGTAAAACCTAGAGAAGCAGCTGTGGAAACAAACAACATATTATTTACCTAAATGCACCAATGTATATTGCTGCTAGTACGCGCCACAGAAAACGACACTCATATGGGTGCGATTAAGTAAGTAATTTGTTATAAGCACATTAGGAAATAAGGGAAGCTGCAAAAAGTTGTTAGACCTGCACATGGCAGTCCCTGTATGAAGTTATTTGTTCCAGGTTTTTTTAAGGTTTAATATTATGACAGTACCATTGATTTTCTATTGCTGTTTTCGAGAATCCGCTTAGGGAAAGGCTAATTAATAATATGACTGAAAAAAATCTTAAATAAAGCTGCAAATCAGCAATCGTTAAGGTTCAGAAATCTTCCACACTACTTAAAAAGCATGTCGATAGAATTCACTGACATTTATTGTTTCGCTTACCTTCAGCAAGAGAATAATCCAGTCGCTAAACTACAGTGGTCACTGCAGGACAAGCTGGCCTAGAAGACACGCCCTCTGGTTTCCCTCTCAGCAGAAGACCTGGCTGGTTGTCATTTCCCCAAAAAAATTATATGAAGTATATTTTCAATCTCCTTACCAATTACATAGTCTTAGCCTTTATTGATTTTCATGAATATCAATTGAAAAGCAATAATGACATCAACGTATTAATTATTCAGAAAATAAATGTTATTTATAAAAAAAAAAAAATCATCTATATGACTGTCGACACGCGCTGTCTCCAGTGGCAAAGGCTGGGTCAAGGATAGCTGGTGATTGAAAAGATCGTAAAGAAAATATTTTGGGAAATGGCAAGAAGTGCACTAATCAGTTGTTCCACCGAAAGAGGATAGAGGCGGGGGCGCGGCTTCTAGATCCCCTTAGCCTGCGAAGACTCATAATTGGAAAGCTTGCCCATAAAGGATGATGTTACTCACTCCAGAAACACCTGTCATGATGTGGATGGCAGGAACACCTCTTTGATATTTGATTAGTGGGGTGTAACAAAGGCATGCCCTCACACCAGCGTGTTATTATTATTATTATTATTATTATTATTATTATTATTATTATTATTATTATTACTGTTATTATTACTATTATCATTATTAGTATTACTGTTATTATTGTGATCAACATTTTCCATAAGGTCACCAGCAGAAGTACACAAAACGAAAATAAAAATGACAGCAGAGACAGTTCCTTGTCCCTGCCACAGATGAACCACTCTTGCCACACAGGAAGAGAAAATAAATAAAATAAATAAATAAATAAATAAATATAAGAATATAATACGTCTGAAGCTCTCCAGAGAGTTCTATTATATTCTAGAATACACGGTGCCGCACAGTTCAGCAGTGCATGCGGCCAGTCAATCTCTGCCGCACGGGAATCAGGTCGCACGGCCAGACATGCGAATGGACTGATAAGACTTCATTCATCTATAAACAGTACGGACTTGCTGCACATGTGAAACGAGTCTAATAAGAGATGACCAAAATTCTAGCTCCTGCAGTAAGAACAGGCAAGTAGGAGGTAAGAGGATGGCGCAAGGTGGTAGAAGGGAAGAGTTGGGAGGTGGGAGATGGGAATTACGAGTAGGTCTGAATTTGGAGGCAGGAGTTAAAATAAAGGAGGCTGGAGCTTGAAAGAGGAAAATGGCAGTTAAGAAGTCTAACGCTTTTTTTTTTTTTTTTTCCTTACTACAAACTTTTTATCTGTTTTATCACACAAGTAATTGTTTTCTCAAAAGTAGAATTTTTTACATAAGGATTTTTATGAAATGAGATGATGTTATAGGGCTGTCTTGTTCTTTACGACAGAATATTAAGGTTTATAAATCAATAAAATCTAATTAGGCCATCTACATGATGCCCGTGCGGCACAGATTTACCCGCCGCATGCACCACTAAACCGTCCCTGCCATGCATTCTAGAATATAGCAGGTCTCTGGAACTCTTCAGGCTGACTGTCTCACTCACTCACTCCTTCTGTCATGCGGCGGCATTAATGGCAAAGGCAAGGAACCGTTGTCCCTCCTGTGTTCTGTGCACTGCTGCAGGTGAACCGTGAAACAAAAACAAATAAATAAAATATAATAATAATGATAATAATAATAATAATAATAATAATAATAATAATAATAATAATAATAATAATAATAATAATAACAATAATAAATACTGATAATAACAATAATAATAACAATAATAATAATAATAATAATAATAATAATAATAATAATAATGATAATAATAATAATAATATTCAGTTTATTTGTTGGCATCCTTATCACGCGAAAATCCCCCATGTTCCATATTTACTTATATACCAACATACATACTACATCTCCAGTATACATACATTAGCCCCAAGAAAGTATCTTACTCAGTGATGATCAGGCAGGCCATCGCGTGCATTTTTTCATATTTTGTTTATTTATTCATCTTTTTATTCATTTTTTTTTTTTTTACTGCTTTGTCACGTGTTCAACATGAGCACATCCACAATTGAGGAAAACGCTTAATTTTTCATTTACAAGTAATAATAATCCATCTCTTCAGTACGAGTGGGTAGAAACAAATACAAAACTTATCCACACGCAGATATTCCACAGTATTTGATGTATGCTAAGAATGTTAACAGTAGGTAAACGTTCGCTTTTTTTTTTACGTTAAAAAATAAATCAATAAATCTCCAATTTAAAATGCCATTTCGTCATTGGATATAGGAGATGAATAATTATCATTATTAGGATAAGAATGAACTATTTTTTTTTTTTTATCTATTTCTTTATTGCGTGTGTGTGCGAACCAGAAAATACTTGTTAAATTCATCTATGCTTCCTCTTGACCAAGTAATTTTCAGTAGATATGGACCATATTAATATTTACATGAAAGCTCTCAGTCAGCCAGTGTCAGCCCGACTCACTCTTGACTAAGGCGCGGTCGATGTCACTGACCCTGGAGCAGGTAATCCGATGCCACTCTTCTCTTGCGGTTAGCGTGGAGAGGTGTGCGTCATGTGGCCACTTCAAGGACTTCTTTTTAGTCTGTGCCAACTGGATTCAATTCAAGGACGGGTAAGAGAGCTTAGATTATAAAGAGAACCTTTTCCTTTCCACTCTCAGTTTGCAAGTAACAATAATCCCTATGAATTTCTAAATAAGTGCTATAATTTTCTACGTGAGGTTTCAAAGGAGCGGGTTATTTGCTATTATGGTCTCTGCGAGTACTTTGACAACACATTAAGTGTAAGAAACAGACTAGCATTCATCACCATGGATGGGTCTACTGGCCACCTGCTGACACCCAGGTGTACTAATTGACTAGAACACTTGAGAGGTGCAGCTGTCCATCAACAATAGTTCATACTACGCTCTCTACTAGCCAGCGAAAGTCAAATATTGCTATCAAACATCGGGTTTTTAAAGGGAGACGATGACAAAAATTATAATTCTTTGGCTAGAATGATTGAATAAAAAAAAAAAAATCAACCACTGTGGCATCCACATTTTTACTTGCGTTCTTTAATGGAGAAAGTGACCTCTAAAACATTTTTTTTTCTTTCCTTCCTGAAATCCCGTTTTCAGTGGCTTCACTTTTGTTTTCAGCTTGACAGGGTTTCCCTGCAACTTCACGGAGTCTGTTTTCGGTCTTATAGCTTCCAGTACTATAATGTGCTTCCGTACTTTCCATTCGGTCCGTTTAGGATTCAGATTTCATATCAGATTTCTCTCATACTTCAATGTATAGGTTTCTGAATTGTTCTGCTCTTCCTGAGTTGAGTATGTTTTACCATTATTTTTTTTTTCCCCACTTAAAGTCTCACTGGGTTCGTCGCCACGTTTTCCTTGTTAAATTTTCACTTTTCTCTCGATCTACATCAGATTTCTTTGGGTGTTTTCAGTGCTACTTCATTTTTTTTTTTTTCATTATTCCAATAACATCCAAACCTCAGTTTCGCATCTACCACTTAAAAAGAAGGAATAAAACTACTGGATAATACACTAGAAAATTTAAATAGTTCTCGCAAAGAAAATTACTTACGAAAGTTGCAGCGACACTTGAAAACCATAGGTTTTTTTGACAGTTATAAATAACTGAGCCTGTTTTATAGCAGGTTTATAAGATTACCAACACGAAGCCCTTCCTGACAACGAAGGAGGATTGGCTTGTACTCGTAGGCTTCCGCACTGATGACTTCAAAGGATTCCCAGTTACTGTACATTTTATTTATTTATTTACTTTTTTTTTTTATTTCCCTCGATGCAATATGTACAATGCTAGAGTTTGTTAGAGTTTGTGGAGAGAGAGAGAGAGAGAGAGAGAGAGAGAGAGAGAGAGAGAGAGAGAGAGAGAGAGAGAGAGAGAGAGATACATACATACATACATACATACAGACAGACAGACAGACAGACAGACTGACTGACTGACTGACTGACTGACTGACTGAGACAGACAGACTGACTGAGACAGACAGACTGACTGACTAAGACAGACAGACAGGACAGAATGAATGAGATGAATGAATGCCTTGCAGACATGCACACAGGAATAAAGACAATCAAGCAGACAGATGAACAGACAGACTGACAGACAGACGGACACACGCATACTGAGCAAGGGGAGCAGGACGGGCTAAGCAAGAGCAGGGCTTCGGTAATGACCACATTCAGCCTCACACAGGAACGTATCATTACATCTCAAAATTACTTCCGAGTCTTTGATAAAGCGTAAGGCTGGAGAGGGAAAATACACGGAGGAAGTAAAGCAGGGGTCATAAAGACGGCAGCAGCTGCACCTAAAAAGCCTTCCACGCGCTGGTGCAGGCAACGATTCATTAGGGTTACACCGCCGGCGGCATTTTATCGAATTCGGTGAAGCGGCTTTCAAGTTATTCCCGGGTGACTTTACTAAACTTTTCTTTCGTAGGAGCTACAACGATCATATAAACCATGTTTTCGTAAAGCTCCACACAAGCAATTTTAGTGCTGTTGATTTACAATAAAACGTAATACAATAGAAATACACAGTGGAATCAACTAATGATTGGCTCATAACGCACGCACAAAAAAAAAAAATACTAGATTTTCGTCACTGAAAACGGACGAAATATTGTGATGTAAACTTGCAAAAAGATGCGTAAAATATACATATACAAGCACATGTACTAGTTTGTCTATAACGCTGTATAATGCCAATGCTGTATTGACTGGTAGGACAAGAGACATTTAGAAATTTAAGACATAATACATTTTTCTCTGTAATTTGTCTTAAAAAAAATATATTCATTGAGGGCTGAAAAGCAGCAATTACACTGGAACTATTCAGCGTTGCAAAAAAATTTTTCACGGAACTACAGGTAATCGTGTCATTAATCATCTCATAGGAAATCGGAAAAGTAATACAATCCCTTACGAACAGTGTTAGTGGATGTTATTATTGCTTTACGCGTAGTAAAGATGTGGGGCTTGGAAGGTGAGGCTGAAGGTGTTAAGGAGGCATTTATGGCCAACGCATGGCAATGGTAGAGGAAAGTGAAAATGTTGTCGAGCGCAAAAAGGTACTTAATTAACACGATAATAGGAGTTTCCCCCAATCCTGTTCCCAATTCCCGGATTTTTTTCACAATTGAAAGCGGAAAAGTATAGGATAACATAGAAAATGCACTACCTGCACCATATGCATGGACGATATCATTGTCTGGGTTATACATCAGTAGACCTGCCATCATACGAACAAAGCGCACATAATACACACACGGACCACAAACAGTACTCTCCATCTCCTGACACTCATGTATTTCACATTCCTGCCCAGAATCATGCCAAGACTGTTCTCTAACTAACCAAAACTCCTTCATCAGTAGAAAAGGTCGAAACTTTCTAGATCTAACTCCCTCTCGTGACTTCTGACACCTCGACAAAAATATCACCAACAACGTTTCTTCTTCATCTTTCGCTCCTTTCTCTTAATCTGATAGCACCTCTATCATCTCGTCAAACTCTAAAGCCTAACTTTTCATTCAGACCTTTGTTAAATTCTCAGCTCCGGACGACTCAAGATTTGTTTCTCCCTCTCCTCCACCCTCCAACTATTTCATACCTCCCAATAAGATTCTTCCGTAAGATATTTCCATGTCCTCGCTGGCCTTAAGCCTTGCAAGTCTTATGGGCTTGATGTTGTCTCTCCTATTATTTTCTATAATTGTGCCTCCGTGCTTGCTTCTTGCTTAGTCAAACTCGTACTGTATCTGTCAACATTCCTGCTGGAAGTTTGCCTACGTTCAGCGTGTTCCTAAAAATTAGTATCATTATAACTTTTCATACTACTGTTCATTTGCTTTAATTTTTTGTCTTTCAAGAGTTTTTCAAGCTATCCTGGACAGGAAGATCTTTCATTTCACTACCTTATATCTGACCACCAGTATAGGTTCCGCTATGGCCAATCTACTGATTATCTGGCTTTCTTTATTAAGTCTTGGTCACCCTCTTTTAGGGATATTGGAGAAATTTTGTGTTGCCTTAAACATTTTAAAAACATTTAATAGTCAGGCACAAAACTTTAATTTCCAAAATACCCTCTTACGACTTCTATCTTTCTCTCTGTAACTTCATCTCATGCCTTGTTTCTGACCGTTATTTTGTTGTTGTGGTAAACGGTTATTGTTCTTGTCCTAAGTCTATAAATAGTGGAGTTCCTCACGATTCTGTCCTTTGACCCATTTACTTCCTATTACTCGTTCATGATATTCCAACCCAAACTTCTTGTTCTATCCACTTTTATGGAGATGATACCACCATGTATTTTTCCACGTCTATTCATAGACATCCAACCCTTCAGGAACTCCTGCAGGGAAGTCACAGAATGCCAGGCTTTAGATCTTTCTAAAATTTCTGACTGGGGCAGAGGAAACTCTATTGTACAATACCTTAAAACTCAATTCCTCTATACATGAATTCGACACAACCTTTTAGATAACTATCCCCTTTTGTTCATATATATATATATATATATATATATATATATATATATATATATATATATATATATATATATATATATATATATATATATATATATATATATATATATATATATATACTCAGTTTGTTCGCTCCTCAGGATGTGGTATAAATTGCTCCTGAATCTTGTAACAAGCGCGAGCACACACACACACACACACACAAACAGGAGGGCAGCCTTGAGCTGCCAGGAAGTCAGTCAGCTTCACTGCTTATGTCCTGTTCGTATTCACCGTTTAGTGAACGGCGACCATAGCATGAAAGAAGACGAATCCGGGATTCGAACCAGGAACCTCTTATGTGAGAGCCGGCCGTGTTTACCCCTACATCATTAGGCCAATAGAATTAATAGTAGTCACCACCACCACCAAACAACAACAGCAACAGCAACAACAACAACAGCAACAACAACAACATCAATAACAACAACAGAAGTATCGAGTTTGAATAGCAGAGGAAGAGGAGACAATACAAGACCAAATTTCTGAACACAGCGCTATTATTAATGAATTACAGAAAACTAACAATAAACAAAAAATAAATAAATAAAAGCAACTGAAAACCAAGTACAAAATATTATATTTTAAAGTCTAGAGGAAATTGTTATGGAAGGGCCAACTCTCTCTTGTTTGCATCGTCCATTCTTAAGTTGACATCGAAAAGGTTGTTCCAGTCATCACTTATTCACTTTTTGTCGCTGTTTATCAAGTATCTCCAAAATGCGCCTAATTTTCCACATTTACACAGACTTGCACAGTCTTCGGAGTGTCCTTTCTTGAACGTCAATGATGTGGTTTGTTACTGATTACTAGAGGCATTATATTTTTCCTTTCGTCCAGTAAACGTATTGTTATATTATTATTATTATTGTAATTATTATTATTATTATTATTATTATTATTATTATTATCACCGTCATCATCACCATCTTCACAATCATCATCACTATTTTCAGCAACAGCATTACTGTTACTACTGTTTCCATATTTCATAAAATCAACAAGTATATATATAAAAAAAATGCAGTTATTGTTTTAATTCATGTGAATAGTCAGCCAAATGTACAAATCCGAATTCCTGCAGCATTGTGGAATCAGACGTGGTATAGAGGAGGAAACGGAAGAATTAATTCACCGGTCGTGGAGGCGGCGGCAGCCTGCGAGCTTCAAACGCCTGCACTGTTGTGGCCATTTCAGGGCCAGCACTGATTCGTGCATGTCCAAACCAACAACTAACGACGCTTCGCCGAGTCGTACAACACAACACAACACTTTACCCATTTCAAGAAAGTGCTAAGTGTACACACACACGCACACACTATATATATATATATATATATATATATATATATATATATATATATATATATATATATATATATATATATATATATATATATATATATATATATATATATATATATATATATAAAACCAATTATTCTTTTCCCTACTTGCGGCAGAAGGTCTTATAAGAGTCACGCTGTGCTACGGAGAGGAAAGCGTGGCGTACTACTTGCGAACAAGCGAAGCAACATCAAGAACAAGATTCAAGGGGAACGTCCACCGAGAATATAGAGGGTCAGAGAGGTGAAACAAGCGTGGTGATACTAGCTAGCTGCTATGGTGACACCGTGAAGCCTTTGCCGCCTCTCAACAAGAAATTTAGAATTCCGGCGTTGTTCGTGCCCGAGATGAATATCCTCCATACACACTCAGGTCAGGTATTAACGAGTAAGAGCAGGAAAGGTCTAATGTTGTTGAAGATTGTTATATAGTTTCTTACTTGATGAGACACTGGTACTACTAAAGATTCTAGCTGTTTCTCTTTTTTATTTTATTTTCAGAGAAAAAATCACTAAGCTAATAAAAAAAATAACCAAACAAACATAGGAGTCATATTTAATAATTTGTAAAATACAAGTAAAACTTCTAAATGTGAACATCACTCTGTTGAACTAAGTAAGTATTATTATTATTACTTATTTATTTACTTTTTTTTCCCACTGACATGACACGCGTGACCATAAATGACCGGTGACAGCTGTTGTCACTACCTGGTATCAGGGAGCCGCCGCTCGCTCCTCCCAGGCAGAGGCGGGCGAGCGGGACTGGCCTATCAGCGATACTGGCTGAAAATGGCCTTTCACATTTAAATTTCAGCACCAAAGTGGGTGGACCTCAACTGCAAGAGGAGTTGCATTGGATTCAGTTGGTTGGTGATGAGGGAAGTACCATCACTGTTCAACATCTCAGACAAGCTTTCCATGAAAGCAAGGGTAGAGAGAACCAGATAAATGAAGCGCAAATCAAACAACGATATAAACCTGACATAATAATAGTACATTATTTAATATTGCAACTACCAAAAAGTAACTACAAAGTTTAACGAGAAAGCACAGGTTTGGGTTAAGGTGATTTGGTCATTATATGGTTGTGAGCAGTCAAATGCGCCGCAGATTCCTGTTTTGGTAAGTCAACAAAACTGCACTAGATGTTTATGATTATCTGTTCTGGCACCGTGGAAGCCGTCACCACCAGAGTAATTGATCCGCCGTCTCTTATTCCAGCACCTGCCCCTCCTTTTAATATCAAGGTAGCAAAGTTCTCCCTTATCCGCATGTTCATTTATATTAGTATCTGTTGTATTTTGCAAACAAAACAACACTAAAACGTACGCTGAAAACACTTGTGGGTAGAAATGAAAAGACTATGGAAGCACCTCATTAAGGTCACTGCCTCAGGTCGAGTATTTCGGTAGGTTATGTAAGAATGTGACGTCATTCTATGAGTAAAGTCCTGACATTCAGCGGTCCACTTGACCCGCAAGGCCCTCTTTGACGTCTCCCGTCCTCTCCAAAATTGAAACACTGTCGAGAAACGTAAGCTCCCCTGCTACTCCTTCACCCATCCCTAGAGTGCAAAGACCCCCTACCCCCACGCGCTCTCAACCTGGAAGGGAGCTATCAGACTGTTACAAGATACTCTAGGCCAAATTTTCTTTCCTTGCAGGTGCCTATGGTGACCCCGTTTGCTCGGCATCCCCTTGCAACCACTCACAGATGTAGAGGGGCAAGAAGAACGCCTTTAATAACAGGAAACTAGAGCGAGAATTTAAACCCTACGGCGATCGATTGACGGCTCTCCCACTTGTTCATTCTCTCCGTCCTCCACCGCCCCTACGACAGTTGGCTGTCCCCCTCGTCCCTGTCACTTCTCCCTTTTTGCTTGTTGCCGCTGTTCTCGTTGGCGGCGTGAGGGTGTGGGATGGCTAAGGATGCCGTGTTCATGTTAAGCATCGAGTTAAAGGTACACGCCCATGGGGAATCACGCTATCATTGAATTTTTCACCATAGTATTTTTTTTTTTTTTTTTTTTTTTTTTTGTCTTTGTAGTTTTGTATTATCTTTGTATGATCGACAGTTTGGCGTCAAGGCAGGGAAATTACTTAATTTTTTTTTTTTTTTTTAAGTCGCAGAAACTATCTCCGTCGCCTCGTGATGAAAGAGTTTTGCAAGTAACAACAGCAGCAGCAGCGGCGGCGGCGGCGGCGACGGCGGTGACAACATGCACTGCAGGCCGGCAACAAAGAACTCTGAAGTTTGAACAATTGAAAACGAACTAAAAATTTGACAGGAAGCTCTTGATTTCATACGTCACCGGATTTCAGTACATTGGCTCTTGAGAAGTTAAATATTACATAGTTATTTCGACTCCACATCACTAATCGAAAAAAAAAAAAGAGAAATAGAAGAAAAATGCATGAAGAAAATGCTATTTCGAAATATAGGAAAGTTGCGATGTGGCCAACAGTGTGAATAATTCGACGATGTCCTCTACATATGACGCAAACAATTGCTTTAATTATGTCTTTTTTTTTTTAAGGAGAAATCTTTCATTGTTTGTAATGGGATGAGGCAGTGGTTGTTAAGTATTGCCGCCTGATGAGCTCCCAGCCCAACGTGGCTAGAGTTCGCATCCTTTCTTGCACGAGCAGCTGACTCAACTTAACTGCCCGTCCAGACTTTCCGGAACGGGCGGCGCATCCCTGTGCGGAGAGACAACAAAGAACCACACACTAACAGTATCGGAATGGCAATAGAGACTTGCCGTCCGTCTCCCTCCCCAACGTTTAAATTAATTTTGTAAGCAACACGAACATGAACGTGAGCACACACACACACACACTACAAAGCAGGCGGTCAGGTCAAGATAAGTGTGAGTAAACTCCTGAACACGGTCTTTTCATACCTGTTCCGTTCACTCGCCTGTTTCCTGCTTGTCTCTTGTATTTGACACCTTATAGTCTCGGTTTGCTCTTATCAAACTTGTTCTATGTCGACATTTATTAATTTGTTCCCCTGGGTTGTCATTCTATTAGCCTGACACTTCTAGTATTTTTTTTTTTTTTTCATGAAGAACAAGGCTTACCCTCGCCAGTTTCTTCATCTCTATCAACGTATTACATCATCCTTGGTTAGTGATGACTGTTCATTTAGGGTTACACCACATTTTTTTTTTTTTTTCTCCATTCCAAACTAGATATTAAAAATTACAAGTAGTAGTAGTAGTAGTAGTAGTAGAAATAGTAGTAATAGTAATAATAGTAGTAGAAATAGTAGTAATAACAGTAGTAGAGATAGTGGTAATAAAAGGAGTAGAAATAATAGTAGTAGTAGTAATCATGATATTGGCAATAATAATAATAATTATTATTATTATTATTATTATTATTATCATCATCATCATCATCATCATTATCATCATCATCAACATTACGACAAGAGCTTTCCACGCAATGAGTAATGTTTTACGTATATTTTTTGCGAGCGTTATAATAGGAGATACTTAGGAGCCCCTCCCAGGGCGGGAAGAGAGACAGCACTGGTATTACAGCAGCCCGACACGTGCACAGATGCCGCCCCGCCCTAACACCCAGGGATGCTGCACGCCACACCCGGCACCGCCACAACATTACCAGAATGTAAGTAATGTATGAGCGTCCACGGGAAGTCTTCCCGCTCCGTCTGTTTGCCAGAACTACACGGCAACAGGTACTGTACCTAGTCAGGCACGCCGCCAATCCACCTCAGGATTGTAGTGGGACAGTGTCACATGCCGCATCTGGGACTCATCTGCACCGAGTCCTCCACTGTGAAAAAAAAAAACGGTCATTGCACGTCGTAACTAGCAAAGTATATTTACGCTTAGATTACGATTGTTTTTGTAATCTAATGTTAATTTAAAAGAAAAGAAAATATAGTAATAAAAGTAATCACAGTCTTTTAATAAATTTTTAATCAAAAATTTCTACCATTGGAATTACATAAAGAAGCCTAATGCCCCTAATGTCGAGTATTTCAACACTCGTCGTTGGAGAATGTAAGCTTGACTATTCCATCACAACTTAATTATGCTTCGTGATTTTCCTTGTCATCTATCCCTGCGTGTTTCCATTACCTTTATTTTACATAAACACCTTTCTTGAATGGATTTATTCTATTTTTGATTAATTGCTTTAAACAGAAGAGGCCTTTAATGCATAATTTTGTCCCGTTAATTCAAGTTTGAGCCTTGGTGCACTCAATAGATAAAGGATACACAACCGAAGGGAATACGTCCGCCCTACAATATACTGTGTGTATACAAATTAACCATTACTTGATCTCTGAAATGTCACACTGGTCTAAATTGAGATCAAAACATCGACGTTACTGGAGGCGATTGCTGAATGTTTACTAGAAGTATTAATAGCCTGAAAATTTTATAGTATCAACACAACAATGTCACTTATTTGTGCTCCTAAAAGAGAGCGTATTTTTGGTTTACAACAGAATAATAATTTTCTCCCAGACACGTCTTCCACAGACACGGCTTTCCTCCAACGCCTCTTCATCGTCTACCCGCTACATACCTTTCTTCGTCATCGACTTTTGTCCTCTCGTTCCCTCATTCCCCACCACATTCCTCCATTTCCCATTCAAGGAGGCGTAATGTTCAGCTTGAACGCCCTTGCCCAAGGATTTGGTGAGTTTGTGAATACACACTGGATTTCTTATGTTAAATGGAACTCAAGTGAAGCTGACTGAGGTATCATTAACTCATGTTCTGCCTGCTCGTAGGAAAACTAAAAAATATATCAATATTCTGCCTGCTCATAGGAAAAACTTAAAAATATATCAATAGACTGCAATCAGTTTTTGGGAAGAAAAATAACTTTGGACCAAAGAACAACACAAGATTGTCTGTGGGATTCAGATATCCAGGAGACTAGAATTCTTTTCAAGCTCCGGTAGATTCCCCTGGCATTATAAGTCTACGGGAACGTTGACTTACACTGCCTACACTTCAGTGAAGTGTAGGGAACTTTGTCATACTCTGTATCACTACATGAAGTAGGCGAAATATGCACTCCGAGTGCTTCCTGGTTAATTTTATTTTGCCCTAAGCCCTGGTACTGCCGAACAAGTGTCATTCAAGACAGGAAATCTATACGTGTGTTTGGCAGTCTCGAAGTACGTAATTCAAGTAGCAGTCAACACCTAAACGCTGTTGACAAGTAAAAAAAAAACAAGTAACAAAAACTCAAAAACTCATAAATATTAACTAATTATCGCGATCCTTCTCTATAATGCATATTATGTCTACATGTAACATTGTGAGTTCTCATTTCTTAATAAAGGTACAACAGAATAATGAGAACAGAAATTACAGACATGCGTTTGCTTTCAGCAGAGAAATATAAGCGTGATGAGCGACCAGTGACACTGATGCCGTCTGTCGCATATCTGTTCCAAGTGTTCATATTCCCGACATTCATAGGTCTTCTCTTCACGGGAAGGCATTTAATATAGAAATAACTAACGTTACATATGGGTTCGTGCACCCAGCAAGGTTTTTGCCCATAAAGATTTCTTCCAAATGAAACTTTACGCGAATCACGTCTTGAGAACTTTTAATGAAGAAATAGTTCGCGTAAATCTAAAAATAAATAAAATTGTGTAGAAATGTATTAATCTTGTGTTAAATCATTACCTATTTATTCTCCAGCATCAAAACGATGAGGCATCCTGCAGTTTTAAAATACCTGTAGAATATTAGGTTAAAACGGATTAAACAAACAACAGCTTGTTTCAAAATTCAGTATGTACCTACTTACGCAAGACAAGTCCACACCGTGAACTAAATGTTTCCTTGCGATATTAGTGACTCGACTCGACATCTCTGTTCTTACTGGTATCAAATTGATCAATCCCAATTATACTAAAAGAATTGAATAACGCCAACACATAAATAAATAGGAGACTCACAACAGTAAAAAAAAAAAAAAAAAAAAAAAAGAAAGAATCCATAGAGAACTACTTTGTAACGTCTTCCACCAGCAGACGTCCAACCCTTCAGGAAGTAAGCAGCTCACGCAAGGAAGCCACGCCTGACTTCTGATCTCTAAAATTTTTGATTGAGCCAGAGCAAACTTTGTAATTTCCAATGCCTCAAACACTCAATTCCTTCATCTATCAACTCGACACAACCTTCTTAATATGTCCCCTCTTCTTTAATGACACTGAACTGTCCCACTTTTCTACACTGAACATCCTCGGTCTGTCCTTTACTTATAATCTAAACTGGAAACTTCACATATCATCTCTAGCTAAAACAGCTTCCAAGGAATTAGGTGTAATCTAAACTGGAAACTTCACATATCTCTAGCTAAAACAGCTTCTAAGGAATTAGGTGTTCCGAGTCATCTCCGCCAGTTTTTCATCCCCCCCACCTGCTAACTCTGTACAGGGCCCTTATCCGTCCACGTATGGAGTATGTTTCACATGTATAGGGGGTGT
>NC_087164.1:4944922-4987422 GCF_035594125.1 Scylla paramamosain | reverse complement strand
GTTGGCTTGCCTGAGCTACATGTTTTCCTTGCTGGAGAGAGAGAGAGAGAGAGAGAGAGAGAGAGAGTACACTGAAATGCCCTGCAGTTAAGTTCAAAGGGAATGCATTCTCTAGTGAAAAACATACATACATACATATATACAAACATACATGCAGCAAGAAGCACTGCCCTTAACACTTAAGTAGTTTGCCACTGCAGAATTGAGGAGCTATGTATAGTCTGAGATAAAAAAAAAATATATATATCTCTTGATAGTCGGTCCTACGGGTGGGATAAGCCAGGGTAAGATTGGTCCCCTCCTCCTCCTCCTCCTCTTTCGACGTTAAACGGGAAATTCGAGTCCCCACTCAACAAATCGTTCGGTCAAGGCCGGCTGTCTGTGAAGAAAAGTAAAGATAACATCTGGTTTGCGTTCAGGATAGACCATTTACTTTGGGCCTCCAGAGGGTTTATGTAGTCTGTTTCTTCAAGTAGCTAGTTCAATATATTTGGAGTTTCCCTCATCCCAGTGCTCCTAATAGTCAGAGATATAAAGAAAACTCACACCGCACTCTCTCCGCACTCCTCTCTCCGCACTTTTTTTTTTTTTTCAAGCACTCCTATATCCGTTTCCTTTCAACGTGAGATGTACAAGTGTGTAGCCACCACGTGACGCACAGCCTTGTATCGAACGTTTTTTTTTTTTTTTCTCTCTCTCTCTCCCCTAACCAATCATCTGTTTTATCGTCTATAATCTATATTCTCTGTTTCAGAATAACAAATACTACAGTCATTAGTGTGTGTGTGTGTGTGTGTGTGTGTGTGTGTGTGTGTGTTTATCTTTAATACGAGTATTATCAATATATGTTACATACTATGTACGATATGACGCTATAAGCTTAATACCTCTCTCTCTCTCTCTCATTTCCGTCTGTTCTCGCGTGCTCACAGTAACGTTTCTGTGATCGGCCCGTTTGTCTCTAATCCGCAGAGCCAATGTTACACCACGACACCCGTCAATGGAGATGGGAAATGCCCAATACCTGCTCTCCCACGCCACTTTTTTTTTTTTTCAGCGTGGTAGGTCAGGCAGTAACACGAGTTACCGAGGCCCATTCACTTACTGCCTTCTTCACGGACAACCCGTCAATTATATACATAAGAAGTAAGCTTACTCCTTACTTCTATTTACATGTTGCATCAGTAATTATGGTTTCCAGTGGATAATACAGTCAAGGTGTTACCTCTCAGGATGCTAGAGTTGAGAACCTTTTTCGTGTTGTCGATTCAAGATAACTCATTGCATTCATCTGTTAGGATGTATATGAGGTGAAGTTCTGCACTACCCTGGAATAATATTATATATATATATATATATATATATATATATATATATATATATATATATATATATATATATATATATATATATATATATATATATATATATATATATATATATATATATAATCAATTTTTCTTGTTTCACTTAAAAGTATATTTCCATCGAGAAATTAAAAGCCGGCGTCTAAGTAGTAGCTACACTTTCTCTCACGTCCACGAGATATCCTGCACTAGCACACGCACCTACCCACCTTCGAACCTCACACTACACTGGCTGACTCGGAGTCGGGACGACGCCAGACAGGCGACAGCCACCAACGCTCCCCTCCCCATAGCAGCAAACCGCGCGTTGTGCAGCTGTTCCATGATAGCACGTCACAGGATAGATATTATAATATTATGCGTTGGTAGTTACATTAACAAATGACCAGTACGTAAACTGTAATGAAGAATGAAGAGATAGTGTTAGTGATTTTCATCAGGGACAGATTGGTGGCAATCTCGGTTATGACCCTTCAACTAACTACCCAACCTCTGGTTATGATTGGGCATGGCCCCATAACCATCCACCTCAGCCTACTCGTCTGAATGGTTCTCCGTCTCTCCTTATGTATGTTGTAGGGAAAAACGTAATGGAAATCAACCAGGCCACTAAAGTGCTCTGCGGCCAGAGTTTATCACTGCGAATAAGAAGTATTCATTCACATTTATACAAGCATCACAAAAAATAACAACAATGATGATAATAGTATGATGATGATGATGATGATAATAATAATAATAATAATAATAATAATAATAATAATAATAATAATAATAATAATAATAATAATAATAGTAATAATAATAATAATAATAATAATAATAATAATAATAATAACTAATAATAATAATAATTATAATTATAATAATAATTTTGTATGCTTATAACCACGTGACACTCATAAGACAAAACGAGATAATAGATTTTCAATTCGAAGTTATAATAATGTCATCAATTTCAAGCAGATGGACAAAATATCATCCTTTATCACGTAGTGGTTGTGGATCACTGAAGCCCGACAATCCACTTAGGCCTAACCAACCAAGGGCCGAATGGATCGTTTGGGTGCTCCGGCAGGGATTCAATTTGCTGCCGTTTCCCTGCAGCGGCAACAGGAGGCTATAGTACAATCTCCCATAAGGGCCACAGCAGGTCGTACAATGTGTTACCTTCTTCAGTACTAATACATCATAATTTGTAAAGCAGATAAACAGCCTTATTAGAAATCATTTACTCCTGTCCTAAATTGAGAGAGGGAAAAGTGTGCATAGTGATGGGTAAATACACATTCGTGGTGCTAGTGCCTAAGTGCCACCCTCTGGCGTATGGCAAATTGTGCAAGGAACGGTTCCAACACCACTGCCGTTCCAGTAATATATGTAGGCTGTGGCCCTATTAACAACAAGTCATCTCTTTAAGAAGTATCATATTCAATGTCAGTTAAAGCACTATTGCTGGGAGACTTGTTCATGATGTATACTGTTAAAACTTCACTTCTTGCCACAGTTTATATACAGTGTAATGATAATATTTACGTTCGATTCCAGTTTTTTTTCTTAAGTAATTACATCGTAAGAACATGCATATACTCAACACGGTCTTAAGGTCATTGGTTTCATCATTAATGACTCGTAGGACCACTAATGCGGTCACTAATGCATCGAGCAGGCAGTCATGTGAAGCGGGATTGACTTAGATTTATCAACATAATGCGAATGGTAATGAAAGAAGACTGTACTTCATAATGCAGTATGGCGCATCACAGACAGATATTCGTTTTCATCCACATGTTCGACCATGCGTAAGCTTTCAAATATAACTTACAATTTTGCAGCGGTAAATAATTTAGCTTGCTGGGAATCGTTTAGGAACGTGTGTGTCACTGTATCTGCTACAAAATATATAATAAAACTTTTTTTTTTCGTATTTACCTAACTTTATTTAAATACTTTAGTTTTTGTGTTATTTCTTCAGCAACTGCAGTGAATATGATAGCTTCTCTCAGCGTTGATCTGAATTTAGGTTTCACAATGTAGGGTTTGCAAAACGATTGATCTATATTATATATTATAGTATATTAATATATATCATATATATTATATTATATAGCGATTCTGTGCATACACTCCGACAGCTTTGTCTCCCGTGCCACTTTTGTTTTGCTTTGTGACGTTTGCCATCATCAAATTTCTTTTATTAAACCTCTGTACCACCCTTGTTTAGAAGTAACACTCGATGCCTCTACCGACCTGCTCCTCCTCGATATCGCTATACACCTCAGTTATCTTTCGTACCATGTTTTTGCCTTTGATACTAATATTGATTTTTTTCCCACAACATATTGCACCATTATCGCTAAAAAGAGTGCAGCCGGAATTCTACTAGATTCTTTGTCAAGAATGGTGATTGATAAGTACATAGTAATGAAACTGATTTTGACAACACTGTCTATCGTATGATGTAACCCAGGTCTTCATCATCGTTATTTGTTTTTATTGAGCGTTTGTAACAGCCCCAAGAATGTGAAGGATGTATGTTGGACTGTGATGACTGTTCACACTACCACTCATCACCGTCGGCGGGCACCAAGGCGGGCACTGACGGTAATGAGAAAGGCGATTTGTAAGATCATGAGGAGGGATGCATTTGGGATTTCAGCCTCACCGAGCTCGGCCTCCTCTCCAATCTGAAATACCTGAAATTTACGCATATTAATTTGCCTATTTACCTTTGCCTACTTGAATGTTTTTGTCTTGGATCTATAAAGTGCTCAGGCTGTGTTTCAAGAAGGCTTGGTTTGATAGAGGTGACGTATGAGCGAATCTACCGGTGGAAGTGTTGGTATCTGTCTTTATGAAGTCACTGCAGTAATCTAGGAGCGTAATTAAAGAGGGGACGTCCTCCATCTCTCCCCTGCCTCCTATAATACAACATTGTCATTTCAAACATTTCAAACGTCCCTTGACACTGATATGAGCCTTCAGGAAGTGTTTGGCCAGACATTCAGTCCGTTTCTACAAAAATCACACATTTAGTAATTTGCTTATTTGTTTTCATACATCACGATACCTTTAAGTCAACAAGCTGAACCTCCTGATTTACCTCTTACAGTAAGGGAAGACTTTCTCGTATCGAAGACAATTTATATATATATATATATATATATATATATATATATATATATATATATATATATATATATATATATATATATATATATATATATATATATATATATATATATATATATATATATATATATATATATATATATATATATATATATATATATATATATATATCGGGAAATATTTGCAATATTTACACCGGTAAGGTACGTACTCGTATATTCCCCTCAGTGTTGTGGAGTGAGATGATCGTAACCCGTTACTGTGTCTACGTAGTGCTTGTCGTCAGTGCCAAGTATTATAACATTGTTCACACTTGAAAATTCTTCATTTAAAACATCAAATTCTTGACGAAATGAAACACAAATTTTACCAATAGTGGACCGTGTCACTTTCTATATATCTTATTGATTCAACTGTATATCGTGTCTCGATCAGAAACAAAAAATTAAGTAAATAAATGAATTATATTTAACTGTGGCTTCTATCAGTTTCACTCTGTTACATACTTCTTCTATTGTTATGCTAGAAATGCTTTTTCCAAGGCGCAAGTACCAGCGCCTATAAACTATTAATTAACCTTCGTCTGGTCGAACAGCGCCACTGTTGTGGTCACAGTAGGTATGTAGTATGTACAAGGAAGCTAAGGCATGTCGAGGTCCCTTGGTGACAATAATTTTGATACAGAAGGATAAAGAGAATCTATTTTACAGATGACGTGCCTCATTATTTTACCACAACGAAGCTGATTCCATTCTGATACATGCGTGCCACTGTTTCTTCTCTACTTTATGGTCAACCAGAAGTATTTTAATTTTCTTTTAGTTACTCGAATTATTTTATCTTATATCTACAGTGAAAAATATGAAAACTAACAGTATAATTGTCAGAGATCGGTTATGATTCACAACAATTTTCTTTCTGTTTTTCTCAGTAACTCATAACATACCAAATTACTTTAAGACAAGTAGTAGGTGAACTTTGTCTTATGACATGGTGCATAAATAAACTACATATTTCGCTGTTCGACATAAAATATCTTAACCAGCCAGTCTAAGTTCCTTCTTAATAAGGAAGAGAAACTCGGTTGAACTTCCTGGAAGGGGATACGGCTCCGTTAATACAATAAAGACCAATGTACTTATTTGGCACTTGAAGACCTACTACTTATTTTATTATTTATTTTCTAACATAAACTTATAGTAAATTATATAGGATATCTCTTAGGCTGTTTGTGTACTGTAGCTATGGCAAGGTTTGTGATGTGATAATATATATACATATTTTCTTCTTTTACAGAAATACATATATTTTTGTCAACGAATCATATTTTGTATTTACAGTATTATAATGACAATAATATATATATCATGCAAGTTTTAGGCAGAGATGTAGCTGTGATGACAGGCAACCAGAGTCTTCCGTCTATTGCCGGAGTGTAAACATGGCCGACAGCGCCAGCGAGAGTGACTCGTCCTCCGTCACTGACGGGCCAACCATGCAGCCCCCGTCCATGCCACCCTCCCCCATCACGAGGGAGCAGTGGCAGAAGAGAATAGACTGTTTACAGCAGCAAAATCGTGTTCTCAGGGCCGAGCTGGAGACGTACAAGTTGAGGGTGAAGAGTCTGCACGAGGAGAACAGGGCGTTGCGGCAAGCGTCTGTCAATATTGTGAGTGTGCCTGGCTGGCCTGCCCTTCCTGGCCGGTGGGTGTCAGGTGGTGGGTGAGGGGCTGTGCCACATCATGACAATGAACTCTACTCTGAAGGAAATCATAAGGGAGGAAATTTGATCAGGGGCTCAGTAATTCGAAAAGTAAAATCCTTTCTTCCGGTAGCATTCTCAGTGTTTGTAGTGGTTAGGGTTAATACATTCCCATCCAAAAGTAGAGGTGAAAGGAAAACAAAAGTGTGTAAATGGGAAGCTTTACGTTATTATTGATGGTAGAAATTGTTTAAAAGGAAATAGTAAGATTTTTTCATTGAATGCGTTATTTTTTTTTTTTTTTTTTTGTTGATGGATCACATATACATTATTCATTTGTTCATAAGCCTTGATATGGGCTAATTTGTGATTTTTTTGTATTATGTGTGATAAATACAGCCACCAATGTCAACATTTAACAATTTTACAAGATTATTAACAATTTGCTACACTTTTCCTGATAATATTACATTTGGAGGCTCATTGATTATCTCCACTGATAGTATCTAAGTTTGGCTAAAATTGCATCTGTTATGTGCCTGCCCTAAATGCTATATAATGCAGTAAGAATTGAGATTATCAAGGAACAATCTTTTAATGTTAGCTTCAATATGAAAGGAAATACTTAAGGTGGTTGAGGCAGGGAGACACAGCTCTTGTTAGTTTTGGGTTACATCAAGTTTGGTTAGATTCATTATCCACAGGGTGATCAAGCTTATCAGAGCCACCTGTTGTCATTTACAAATAAGGTTAAGTAGGTTTTTTTTATATTTAAATTGCATCATATTGCTCTGATTGTGATTATTTAGACAATGATTTTCTGTGCTAGAGAATCCAAGCAGCATCAATGCAAGGCTTCTGTATTTTCACCCAGGGTTTATCATATATAAAAACTATCTATATCCCAGTGGGAAGAATCCTCTGTATACAGTTGGTTGTATGTTCAGGCAGCAGGCATGTACCACTGATAGTTGGCTATGTACCATCAGTGGCTTATGTGTACCATCAGTAGCTGCTGTGTACCATAAACAAAAGTCAAGGAGTCCAAATATACTTAATGTCTTATCATCTTTAACATAATACAAATACACTATCAAAAACGTTGTGGGTCAGTTAATGAACAATAGACTTGTTTTGAACAAAGTACTGTTTCAGTCACTTGAAGCCCAGGGTCAAACAGCAAAGCAGAGCATGTTCCACAAGACTTTCTCAAAGCAAATTTACATAGACAGCAGCATCTCCATTTTGCAACCCCAGTTTGATTGATACATGGATGAAATATTTAAAATTGTTTGTACATCTTTTGTTCAGCTTTTATTTAAGTTTGCCCAGTTTCTTTAAGAAGAATGGGAGTAATAGTGCTTTACCCTCATGTCAGAAGAAAGAAAAGGGACTGTGTGGTTGTAATAAAAAAACTTGCAGAGGTAATGCCATCTACATCTGTTTGTGAGATAGTATTGGACTTTGAGAGAGCACTGTGGTCAATAGTATGAGTCTGCATTCCTGAGGCCTCTCTGCAAGGCTGCAGGTTCCACTAGGCTTAGGCAGTCCACTGAGTCCACTGGAAAGTAAAGAATGTTGGTCTTCAAAATGCCTGTATTAATCAGCTCTCTGTGAGGCAATTCATTTAGTAGTTAATGGGCTGCCAAAGTCACTGCCATCATACATAGAGCCTTCTTTTAGCCACATCTTAAGTCAACCACTTATAGATCAATGGTTATAAGACCTTATCAGATACTGTGCTATGAAATAATGTGAGTGAGATAAATTCTCCACATTCTTTTTAGAGCTGTTACAAATGCCCAGTAAGAACAAACACCAGTGCTGAAGGGTTGCATCATGTGATACCAGAATCACTTCCATTAATATGTACTTATCAATCACCATTCTTCATGAAGAATCTAGTAGAATTCCTATGCTTGTTAACTTAGTTATCCATAGTAAGATGTATAGATATAAACATAAATATGCCATCCAAAACAGGTTAAGCTACATTACCCATGGATGAAATATGAGGGTGACTATAACAACTTCCAAATTTGAATATTTATTCTTATTCTGTCTGTGATTGTATCCATCAGTGTCCCAAGCTGGTATAATGGCACATAGAAATCTTAGTAAATGTGATGGCTGTGTATAATACAAGGGGATATATCTTGAAGATAGGTAGTTAGTGATAATCTCTGTATCCATGCCACTGTCATCCCTTTAATCTAGATACTTTTGATGCCTGATGTTTGTGTTGCAATCAAGCTTGTGCTCGTAAATGTTCTACACACATTCTAATATATCTACTCTGATGACTTAAAATACAAAAATAAAAAATCACAAAGATTAGCCATTCCAGTTAATTAGGGGATATAGCAAATAGCCTAGGTTGGGTTGTATCAGATTAAGTTCAGTTACCCAATCTTTCCTAACCGAATATTTCCTAACGTTACTTATGTAATTATTTTTCCCCGCAGCAAGCCAGAGCTGAGCAAGAGGAGGAGTTTATCAGTAACACTTTACTGAAGAAAATACAGGCTCTAAAGAAAGAAAAGGAAACTTTAGCTCTCAACTACGAGCAAGAAGAGGAATGCTTGACAAATGATTTGTCACGCAAACTCAGTCAAGTAGGTGTTTGCTAATGTACTTGTTTAATTTACTGCATTACTTTATAAGGAATCTGTATAACCTAACAAGTTGACTATTTTTTCTAATTTTGTTGTGAACATTTATTTTGTTTTGATTGTATATTATTACAAAAGCTACATATATATTATTTTGCAAAAGGAGATCCAATTCATAGTATGAGGTCCAGGGATTGTGGTAAGATGTGTCACATATATATTTATGCCCTAAACAGTAAACTTATGTGTGTAAGTTGTATATGCAAGTAAATGATGATGGTGTGTACTTCCAGCTGCGTCAGGAGAAAGTGGAATTGGAACAGACTCTTGAACAGGAACAGGAGTGCCTTGTTAACAAGTTGATGCGCAAAATAGAGAAGTTGGAAACTGAAACAGCAGCAAAACAAAATGATCTAGAAACTCTAAGGAGAGAAAAGGTTTGATGTTTGTGTATTTGCTTTCTGAAATTTTTACCATTGGTGTTTGATGGTATATCTGCACAGCTATGTCTGATGCTGTGCTTGCATTTTTGGAAGATGATATCTGCATTATAGACATTTTTTCTGTATTGTTATTTTATTTTTTTATTATTAAATGTGTGTATTTTGTCACCACTCATGTTTATGGAACAAGTAAAGAGTATGGGGTGATTTTTTTTAAGTGGGTCTCGTAAGAGTAGTCAAAAGAATTATCCATAACGACAAGAAAAAACCATAATGAAACTTCGCACTTGAAAAGAGTTCAAGTTATACAGTCAACAAATGCTGATCTTGCATCATGGTGGCACACTATTTGGGGAGTGCACTTTACTTAAGGCTGCTCAGCAAGCATAGAAAATGGGTAGGGGCAAATTGACTTCTTGGCATCACAAGTGCATCATTCCTCCTCACTCACAACCATAGCAACAAAGGCTAGTATTAATTACCTGTGTCAGTACTCATTGTGTCTTTGGTGACACATAGCTGGCTTTTTTCTCAGGTTGAAATGCAATTTGTTCTGTTCATGCTGTAGTGTTTGTAGTGAATTTCATTCAATCATTGATCTTGACATGTCAGGCTTGATTAGCATCAATATAGCAAAATCTGAATTAGAAAACATGAAACTTCCAGAACCTCATACAAAAATTTATCAAGTGAGGCAGTGAGGCACTGTGGTTTCATAGCCACGGTGGTGGCATCCCCACTGCATCCCTTCAACTGCCTTGCCATAAGAGTCGGATTTGGGGTAAAGATAAAGGGATGCCACCACCATGGTTGTGAAAAGACAGTTTCTCACTGCTTCCCTTGATGAATTCCCATATGAGGTTCTTGAAGTTTTGCATTTTTAAATTCACATATTTTGCTATACTGACACCATTCAAGCCAGATGTGAAGATCTGTGATTTGTCATAGACCAAGATGTTGCATGAATTTGCTATATAAAGACTACTGGAAAACTCACAAGCATTTTTACATTTTAATTAATTACTAATTATTTACATTTCTTACAAGTCAAAATTCCTCTCTCGCATTCATCTTCAGTTTGTTCTAAGTTATTTGGCATCACCTTATATTTTTTCAACATATTCATTGATGAACGTTGTCATTGTGCAAGAACACAGACAATATCAAATTCATAAACACAACTAATATTCAATTGGTGCAGTTAATGTTCAGTTAGAAAAACACACATGATATCATCATCACATCAATTACCATAAATATTCTGTGATTAAGTAAATCTTCATATGCCATACAAACCTATCATACCAAACATAAAACATCAAATAAACATCATACTCCTCCTTTAATAAGATACTTGATTTATAGACTGCATTATGCTTTCAAGTTTCAAGTTACTTTAAGTTATTCTGTCCATCTCAACCCCTCTCTGGTCAGGCCCCCTGGAACCTCTGGCTACTTTCTAATTCTCCATTACTTTATTCATATACATGTGTTTGGGACTGCCTATTTTCCCTAGAAAATTATCTTTATTTTCATAACATTTTACATATTTATCATTCACCTTGCTCATTTACGCATATGTTCTGCCCACAAGCATAGTTCTTGATGCAGTTTGGGGCAGTTTGGAGGTGGAGCTTAAGTAGGTGTTGGTAGTTTCTATAAGCTCAACTTCTTTCTGGTGCCTCACCTCCTGGTCAACCTACGTTCCCTTTCATTTGCTTTCTCTGCCTTGTCCCCTACATTACTGTTAATCCTCTTGTGATCTAGGCTGCCTTCCCAGGTGGTTTATGGCTTTCTTCCTATTTTGTACTGTTTGAGTCCTGCTTCCATGTTTGTTGTTTTCTCGGCTCCTTCCATATCAAGTGCTAATTACCGTCCTGGTTGGGGGTGACTCCTTGTTTCCTCCCTACTTCATCTGTCTTCTCCATTTCTCCTTTTTTCTTACTTATTCTTTCTTCTTTCTTTTTTTTCTTTTCTTTTATCGTAATAATGCATACAGTATATACTGTGGTGTGGGGTCACCACAGATTGAATGATATCACCGTGACTTGTCTGCCTCACAGTCATCACTATAAACACAACAGCAAGAACAGAACATAATGTGTTTCACCGTGAGAACAGAGCTGATCACACATCACCAAAGACACAATGAACATTGACACTGGTGTGACCTGCTTGATACTGGTCATTGTTGCTTTGGGCATGATTGAGGAGGATAGATGCACTTGAAATGCCAATAAATTAATTTGCCCCAGCCCATTTTTATGCTTGGTCAGAGGCCTTAAGCAAAACACACACTATGAGTAGCATGTGCCACCATGGCACAAGATCAGCATTCGTTGACTAAGTAGAGGGAAATACTGAAGCTGGCAGAGAGTTCCAAAGTTTACCAGTTAATGGTATGGAAGATTAAGAATGCTGATTAACTTACATTACAAAGGTGGACAAAATAGGGTGAGAGAAAGCAGAAAGCCTTGTGTAGCAAGGCCATGGGAGGAGGGGAGCATGCAGTTAGCAAGATCAGAAAGAGTTAAAGTAGCAAGAGGTGCAACCTTGCAGTGAAGAGAGATGCTGAAGGCAGTCAGTTAGAAAAGAGGAGTTGATAAGATGAAATGCTTTTGATTCATACCTTGAGCATTGTGAATGGAATCCCTTTATACACGTGGTACTGAGTACACGTACTCAGTACATGAATAGATAAGGCTCATGTACAGAGTTAGTGAGTACACGTACTCAGTACATGAATAGATAAGGCTCATGTACAGAGTTAGCAGCTGTGGGGGATGAAAAAAACTGGCAGAGATGACTCAGTTCATTTTCATAGAAGCTGTTTTAGCTAGAGATGAGATGTGAAGTTTCCAGTTTAGATTGTTAGAAAAGTACAGACTGAGGATGTACACTAGAAGAGGGGGCAGTTGAGTGTTATTGAAAAAGAGGGGATAGTTTGGAAAGTTGCATCAAGTTGATAGGTGTAGGAGAAGTTGGGTATTCTGTGGCTTTCTTGCATGAGTTTGTTAATTCCTGAAGGTTTAGACATATTAAATTGGTCTGAGTCATAGAAATGTGGAATAAGAGAATGTGACAGAAAGGCCCCAAGTTTATCAGTGAAGGGAATGAAATACTAGAGACATTAGTTAATACTTGCATTATTGTAGTGGTGTACTGATGAGACATTAGTTAATACTTACATTATTGTAGTGGTGTACTGATGAGACATTAGTTAATACTTGCATTGTTGTAGTGGTGTACTGTGGACCACCTCTGATGTTTAGCCTTGTGCTATTTTCTTTGTTTACAATGATCAGTCTTGGTTGGCAAGATTAAACATTTTGGTAAGGCACTAAAGTATTCATTAGATGTGAGTTGTCATGGAGATTATCTTTATGGTATGTTTGAGGCAAGAAGACTTAAGCTGAGAAAATCATGTTTGAAGATTTTTAATAATTTGCATTGATTGGACGAATAAAAGCAATCTTGTGAGACATTCAAGCATTCAAAGATTATTTACTATTTTATAATCTCTGATTGTGATTGAAATAGACCTTAAGGAAGGCTAGTTCTTGCTGTAGCCACTTGTTGTGGATCAGAATGCATCTCAGTATGTATGGACAACTCTTGTCACAGAGACAGGTCCTACCTTTGCATACTTGGTGATAGTGCTGCTTTTTTGTTGCACTTCCACATGTGTAATGTGCAAAGTAGGAAAATATCTTGCAAACCAAAAAAGGAAAGTTGAAAGTTCTAGTACAGTTGAAAAGTTAGGTGATTCATAAAATAGGCAGTTTTACAGTTGAGTCATGCATACACAGCCCTTCATAGGCTCCACTGCTATGGTATAAATCTTCTGTGTTGCATTAAATGTTGCCCATTATGGTTAAATATGTGATCCTAAGAAGCCTTCACATGGTTTTCAGGAATTGCATGGGTTGCATGCTTATAGAAAAATTTTTTTGCTTACAAAATTCTCATGGAAGCATGATCAACAAACTTTGCCTCACCAAGTAGTGGAGCTTTTGTTTATGCATTCCAACTACCATCTCATCATTCTTTGTGTTAAGAGACTAAGTCATTTCTGAATGGTGTTTTTAACAACACCAATCATTCCTTTGATTTGTATGACCTTCCATGTGCACCTATAACACTCAGTCATGAGATATTACATATGTTGCGTATTTGTAGTGAATAGATCTGACATTTAACTTGCACATAATTCCAAATGTTCATTTGTATTAAAAGGTTGTGTCAGTATTGTTATTGCTGCAGTGTTGTTTTTTTATTAGTAGCAGGCTTCTGTAGAGGTTCACAACAAATTGATATGTTGTTTTAATCCATGGTTAGAAAGAAATAATTTGGGTCTGGAATGGTTATAGCTCCTATTTACTTGCTAACCAGATTAATATTCATAGTTAAACTATAATCTTCTGAGATGTGACTATCAATTCATAACTGAGAAAATTATTTTAGTTATATTCTAGTTTTTATGTTTTGAATGCTTTTATTTTATATTGATAATTATGTTTGTGTCTGTGAATTTATCCTCATTTCTTTTGACTCAAATTGCCATACCAAGTCACTCCATACATATGTTAATTGACATTTTTAACATCTGGTCAATACAGTTGAAATTAACTACATTCCCACTTGGACAGATTGAATTAGAAAATACACTGGAACAGGAACAGGAAGCCCTAGTCAATAAACTATGGAAGAGGATGGATAAATTGGAAGCTGAGAAAAGGTAAGCTTTGTGACAGTTTCATTTGGAGAAAAGCTTATAAATGCTTGTATTGCCTTTATATCTTTTAATATGCTGTCAGTATACTTACTCAGTCACCCAATGATTTAATTTTTTCATTTGTTTTCTATCCTCATCTATCTTTCTCTTGTCCATCTTCCTGTGATTCTCTCTCTCTCTCTCTCTCTCTCTCTCTCTCTCTCTCTCTCTCTCTCTCTCTCTCTCTCTCTCTCTCTCTCTCTCTCTCTCTCTCTCTCTCTCTCTCTCTCTCTCTCTCTCTCTCTTTTCCTTTGCTCTTTTTCCTTTCTGCAGGATGTTGCAGGGTAAGCTGGAGCAGCCAATCTCAAACCCGCCCTCACCAGCAGACTTTAATCAAGGTGACCGTGCAAATAACTTATCTTCACACATACAGCACCTGCGGGATGAAGTATCTAGGTTTAGAGAGCAACTCACTAGTGCCCAGGAGGAACGTAAGTACCGCACTCCAAATTCATTTATTCTTTCTTTTAACAGTGAAGGTCTTAGGCAGAATATTAGCACTTTCCTTAAAGTACATATAAGTCCAGGCAAGGAAGTAAGAGAATACCTAGAGATCTATTTCTGTAGCAAAGTACTAGCTGAATAATGAGAATGAAGGAAGTGAGTTAGTGGGCCTTATTCAAGATCCCTCACAATTGCAATCAGCACTGCACATACCATCACAAAACATCTCAAATGTATTCATGGTCCTAATGGAACCAACACATGCAAATCAGCATTTGAAAAATTAATGAGTCATAACAAAACACCTTATCAGTTCTTAATAATGTTTTTACTAGAATATGTAATAGAGATTCATCGGATGTCGAAAAATGTGCAAGTGCAGATGCAGATGTGGATAGTGGATACAAACTTCTCGTAATAGTTGAAGCAGATACTGTTTTAATTCTTTGCAGTGGATATCAAATGACTTACCTTTGTGAATGCAGATGAAGACTAGTTTCTAAAGGTCTTGTATGATATGCATTTTAGATTCGATATTTATCCAACATCTCAAAAATTTCCCTTTTATACTCAAATTTTCCTAAATTACACATTTTCTGTTAACTGTTGCACACCATTTAATGCATTATTCCAGTATGAGAAACTTTGTGTTTACAAAATAATGTAAGTTGAAATATGTCAACATAATTTTTTCCTTCACAAACAGTTGTAATTTCTGTAAAACATTGTCCTCCATCAGGCACCACTGTAATACTCCACTTAGATCCACAATGCTTGCAAATCAGCAAGTGAACATCACAGGAAATAGCACACTTTTCAAATAGACAAATGCACATGAAGCTTCATGGACGACTCATTGTTACCTACCCATGGTTAACTAATGTTATGCTATGATGTATTTTGAAATATCTTCAGTGGTTACTTATACAGTGCCCCCACAAGTTTCACGGCATCTAAGTTTCACAAACCTCAAGTTTCACATTGATACCTCATTTCTTACCATCCCGACTTTTGTGCATTATCTCCCTGAATTTCACACTTTTGTTGCTTATGGGGACATGCATTCTTACCATTGATGTCACAGATAATAAAAGTAAATACATATATGCTTTGTATTGTATACATATTTATGTGTACAATTCACATACCTGAACATACAAATTATTCAGGTTGATGAACCACTTGTTAGCCACAGGCTTGCATGCAAGGGAAAGGGAGAGGAAGGCTGGCGAGAGTGCTGCTGCATTGCAAAAAAAAAAAATGTGTCTCACCATTGACATGTGTGATGGCACTACATCACACCAGATATGAGGACAAAACACACATACAGTTTTAGATGCTGTGGTGCTGCACCACCTCAGTGCTGTTTCACACCAGATGTAAGAACAAAACATATTCACAGTTTTAGATGCTGTGGTGCAGCACCACTGCAGTGATGCTTCACACCAGATGTAAGGACAAAACACACACATACATACACAGAGTTTTAGATGCTATGATGCTGCACAGCCACAGCACTGCTTCACACCAGATATGAGGACAAAACACACACACACACACACACACACACACACACACACACACACACACACACACACACACACACACACACACACAGTTTTAGATGCCATGATGCTGCACCACCAGAGCACTGTTGTACACTGGCTTTGAGGACTAAACACTTACTCACACATTTCTGTATCATGCAACCAGAGGCCCTTTTTTGGTATAAGTTTAGTATTTTATTCTCTTCAGTGGCCCCACACATTGATAATAATAACAATGGTAATCATAATGATAAAAATATTAATGATAATAATTGAAACTTTTTTCTTGTTTTTTCTTTTTTTTAATATAGGAGGGACACTGGCCATGGGCAACAAAAATCCAATAAAAAAAAATAATAATAATAATGAAAAAGCCCACTGAGATGCCAGTCCCGGAAAAGGGTCCAAAGCAGTAGTCAAAAATTGAAGGATAAGTGTCTTGAAACCTCCCTCTTGAAGGAATTCAAGTCATAGGAAGTTGGAAATACAGAAGCTGGCAGGGAATTCCAGAGTTTACCAGAGAAAGGGATGAATGATCGAGAATACTGGTTAACTCTTGCATTAGAGAGGTGGACAGAATAGAGGTGAGAGAAAGAAGAAAGTCTTGTGCAGCAAGGCCGCAGGAGGAGGGGAGGCACGCAGTTAGCAAGATCGGAAGAGCAGTTAGCATGAAAATAGCGGTAGAAGACAGCTAGAGATGCAACATTGCAGCGATGAGAGAGGGGCTGAAGACAGTCAGTTAGAGGAGTGGAGTTCATGAGATGAAAAGCTTTTGATTCCACCCTGTCTAGAATAGCAGTATGAGTGGAACCCACCCAGACATGTGAAGCATACTCCATACATGGACAGATAAGGCCCTTGTACAAAGTTGGCAGCTGGGGGGAGTGAGAAAAAACTGGCAGAGATGTCAAAACGCCTCACTTTATAAAAGCTATTTTAACCAGAGATGAGAAGTGAAGTTTCCAGTTCAGATTATAAGTAAAAGGACAGACTGAGGATGTTCAGTGTAGAAGAGGGGGACAGTTGAGTGTCATTGAAGAAGAGGGGATAGTTGTCTGGAAGGTTGTGTCGAGTTGATAGATGGAGGAATTGAGTTTTTGAGGCATTGAACAATACAAAGTTTCCTCTGCCCCAATCAGAAATTTTAGAGAGATCAGAAGTCAGGCATTCTATGGCTTCCTTGCATGAAATGTTTACTTCCTGAAAGGTTGGACATCTATGAAAAGACATGGAAAAATGCAGGGTGGTATCATCAGCATAGGAGTGGATAGGACAAGAAGTTTGGTTTAGAAGGTCATTGATGAATAATAAGAAGAGAGTGGGTGACAGGACAGAACCCTGAGGAACACCACTGTTAATAGATTTAGAAGAACAGTGACCGTCTACCACAGCAGCAATAGAACAGTCAGAAAGGAAACTTAAGATGAAGTTACAGAGAGAAGGATAGAAGCCATAGGAGGGTAGATTGGAAATCAAAGCTTTGTGCCAGACTCTTATCAAAAGCTTTTGATATATCAGGGGCAATAGCAAAAGTTTCACCAAAATCTCTAAAAGAGGATCACCAAGACTCAGTAAGGAAAGCCAGAAGATCACCAGTAGAGCAGCCTTGACGGAACCCATACTGACGATCAAATAGAAGGTTGTGAAGTGATAGATGTTTAAGAATCTTCCTGTTGAGGATAGATTCAAAAACTTTAGATAGGCAGGAAATTAAAGCAATAGGATGGTAGTTTGAGGGATTAGAACAGTCACCTTTTTAAGGAACAGGCTGAATGTAGACAAACTTCCAGCAAGAAGGAAAGGTAGATGTTGACAGAAAGAGCTGAAAGAGTTTGACTAGGCAAGGTGTAAGCACAGAGGCACAGTTTCGGAGAACAATAGGAAGGACCACATCAGGTCCATAAGCCTTCCGAGGGTTTAGGCCAGCAAGGGCATGGAAAACATCATTGCGAAGAATTTTAATAGGTACCATGAAATTATCAGACGGTGGAGGAGAGGGAGGAACAAGCCCAGAATCATCCAAGGTAGAGTTTTTAACACAGGCTTGAGTGAAGAGTTCAACTTTAGAAATAGAAGTGATAGCAATGGTGCCATCTGGTTGAAATAAAAGAGGGAAAGAAGAAGAAGCAAAGTTATTGGAGATATTTTTGGCTAGATGCCAGAAGTCATGAGGGGAGTTAGATCTTGAAAGATTTTGACACTTCTATTAATGAAGGAGTTTTGGCTAGTTGGAGAACAGACTTGGTATGGTTCTGGGCAGAAATATAAAGTGCATGAGATTCTGGTGATGGAAGGCATAAGTTCCTTTTGTGGGTCACCTCTCTGTCATGTATAGCATGAGAACAGGCTGTGTTAAACCAAGGTTTGAAAGATTTAGGTCGAGAAAAAGAGTGAGGAATGTACGCCTCATTGCCAGACACTATCCCCTCCGTTATGCTCTCAGCACACAGAGATGGGTCTCTGACACAGAAGCAGTAGTCATTCCAAGAAAAATCAGCAAAATACCTTCGCAGATCTTCCCAACTAGAAGAGGCAAAACACCAGAGACACCTTCGCTTAGGGGGATCCTGAGGAGGGATTGGAGCGATAGGACAAGATACAGATATGAGATGTGATCGGAGGAGCTCAACGGAGAAGAGAGGTTGACAGCATAAGCAGAAGGATTAGAGGTCAGGAAAAGGTCAAGCTTGTTGGGCGTATCTCCAAGACGGTCAGGAATACAAGTAGGGTGTTGCAATTGCTCTAGGTCGTGGAGGATAGCAAAGTTGAAGGCTAGTTCACCAGGATGGTCAGTGAAGTGAGAGGAAAGCCAAAGCTGGTGGTGAACACTGAAGTCTCCAAGAATGGAGATCTCTGCAAAAGGGAAGAGAGTCAGAATGTACTCCACTTTGGAAGTTAAGTAGTCAAAAAATTTCTTATAGTCAGAGGAGTTAGGTGAGAGGTATACAGCACAGATAAATTTAGTTTGAGCTTGATTCTGTAGTCATAGCCAGATGGTGAAAAACTCAGAAGAATCAAGAGCATGGGCATGAGAGCAGGTTAAGTCATTGCACACATAAATGCAATATCCAGCTTTGGATCGAAAATGAGGATAGAGAAAGTTGAAGGGAGCAGAAAAGGGGCTGCTGTCAGTTGCCTCAGACACCTGAGTTTCAGTGAGGAAAAGAAGATGAGGTTTAGAAGAGGAGAGGTAGAGTTCTACAGATTGAAAATTAGATCTTAGACTGCAAATGTTGCAGAAATTAATGAAGAAAAAGTTGAGGGGGAGGGTGTTACGATACTTAGGGTTGTTGTCAGAAGGGCAGTCCAACCTGGGGACATTTATGATCTCCTCCCCAGATGAGGACATCACTGAGAGACTGAGGTGAACAACAGTGCAGTAATAATGTTAATAATAATAACTATTATTATAGACAGTTTTTAGTAAGGCAGTGATGACACTGAAAATTTACATCTAGATAGGAAATTTAATAATATGAATAAAAGTGTGTGTGTGTGTGTGTGTGTGTGTGTGTGTGTGTGTGTGTGTGTGTGTGTGTGTGTGTGTGTGAGAGAGAGAGAGAGAGAGAGAGAGAGAGAGAGAGAGAGAGTAGCAACATGTTTTACCATGCCACTCTATGGCATGGGAAATTCAGTTTTATGCTGCCTGCTGTATGAATAATGGCACATTGAAAAGTGGTCATAAATCAGTAAATAACTGTACCTATTGACACTTTCATTATGATGGCAGGATTACACTGCATTCTCAGAACTGCTGAGTCCTTGTGTCATGATGAAGACTAGCATTCTCCTTAAATCTATCTGTAATGCCTGTAGAGTGGATAAGTTGCCAGTAATACTGTTAAACAAGTAAAACAGCAGAACAAGCTAGAGACTGGCAAAAAGACCAGTGTTGGAATTTTTATTTTGAACAGGAAAAATAAATTATTGTTTTTTTATGTGAGGGATCTTGTTATATGTGTGAAAATGTGCTTAAGAATAATTTGCATATAAGTAACTTATCCACAGTTATTGAAGGTTAGATTCACTTTGACTTGCTTTTCAATTACCTAATAATAATTCTATCATTTTTAAAACAATGCCCTTGGGACATAAAAGGGGACATAAAAGAGCACTGAAGTAATGTTTTATTTCATTTAGAATGTGTTCTTACTCTTCTTATTTCATCTGAGATATTCTCCTTAGCTAAGGTTGGATGTTAGATGACGTGGCTTTCAAAACACGGTTAGAGCCATGACTGCCCCAGCATCTCAAGGAGATTTAATTATTTAATTCCTAAAGGCTGTTTCTAAGTTAATAGAAAATTTCCCTTAGAAATTAAGATGAAATGGATTTATCTGTTTTGAACCCCTGATAATTTCTTATTTAAATCTTTACAACAGTACTTCCATGCCTATACAATACAATGAAGATCATTAAATCTTAAACAAAAACAATGAACACAATAAAGTGAACAAATATAGATGAAAATTTTACCTCGCTTGATCTGTACTGAGTAGAGTTGATAGCATAAGAGGAAGGTAGAGACATTAGTATTGTTTGAAAGGAGTTTATTTTCATAAGAACAAGTATACAGATCATTGATTGTGCCGTACTGAGCTGCGCAGCAAGGCTCAAGGCACAATCACCTCCTCCATGTTGTATCACAATTTTTCTTCTTACTGGTAATGTAATCTTAAACACTTTTCTTATCACTTTACTATTATCATTATCCATCTTAAGCATCAAGTTTTTTTTTTTTTTTTTTTTTTTTTTTTTTTTTTTTTTAAGACGTATGCCTTCCTGGCCAAGGATCATGTAACTACTGGCATGCCTGTTTGGGGCCCAGGACTATTTCTTCAGAAATATCCCCCCCCAACATCTAATTGTTTGAGGCTATGTGCATGTGACAATAGAGGCTCCACTATATTTCATGTATAATATGACAATACATAATTACTCAAGCCATACAAACAGCTTGGAGTCAAGAAAGCTATTTGTGAGTAAAGTGTTTTGAAATGCAATATCAAGACCCACTACAAGAAATGAAGCAATCTCCCTTAAACTGAAAATGATTACAGATTTTTATTACCTTGCCACAGGTTAAATGCAGTAGTGATATTGTCATGGACTCATCACAACAAACAATAAACTGAATAATGAAAATGAAAAAAAAATAGTATATGCACCTTCAACCCAGAAAAAAATCATGTGTGATCTGAAGTTACAGCCATGTTTTTTTTTTTTTTTTTTTTTTTTTTTTTTTTTTTTTTTTTTTTTTTTACTGATGGTTTTAAAAATTTTCATATATGAATTCATCATTTACAGTCTGTGCAGTCAATATGAGACATTATTTATATTTCCTGGAAATTTTCACCTTTATGTACCATATGTACTTTAAGTGATGATGATTGTTATCCAAACAGAATTTTTTTGCTATTTCTTGCACCAATCCAACATGTTTCTGGTCACCTTAAGATGTTTTTAGAGCAAGACTAGATTTTCACTTTTGAGCCTCCCCTGAATCTTAAAGCCATATTTTAAGGCAAAGTGTCATATTCCAAAGTCAAGTCTAGTGTTATTTAAGAATGCTATTCTAAGAGCCTCATTGCAATTCCATGTGAACCGAACTTCACATAAAAATAGTGCAAAATACTGGAAACATGGTATTGCCTGGTCCTTCTTCCTACATTGAATAAATAGATTGTAATAAAAATAAAATAAAAAATGTTTGGTGTGAAAAGCAAGTGCAGCATAATGAGTCAATAAACAGATGTCCTTTTTTTTTTTTCTCAGTCAGCAACACACATGTACATAAAAGCTACCACACCAATTACTAGAACCTCAAAGCAAATTCAGACTGTCAGGTTGATCATCTTTGGTCTCTTCACTTTTAATTATATATATTGCTGATATTTTGGGCAAAATTATGTAAAATTTTGATGCTGGAAAAAAAAAAAAAAAAAATATATATATATATATATATATATATATATATATATATATATATATATATATATATATATATATATATATATATATATATATATATATATATATATATATATATATATATATATATATATATATATATATATATATATATATATATTATATATATATCAGCAGTCACAATTGTGTTTTCAACAAGAATTAAATTAAATTTACATGGGCTCATGAACTTAATCCATCCATATGCATATATATAAAGTATGTCTCACAGATGGAGAGGTTCCTTTCACACACCTTTATTAAATAAGAGTCCGAAAATTTTCTGCCATAGCTCCCATTCTTTAGTTGACTTTCTGTAGTCTCTCAATACCTTATTTCTTACTGTCTTCTCTCTGCATTTTCATGTTTACTGCTTTTCGAAACTTACCAACTGCTTGCTTTCCCATCCCCTCCCATGGTCTTCCTACACAAGACTGCCTATTTTTTGGGTTAATTCTGTCCATCTTACGTCTGCAAAAATTAATTGGCACAGTATATTCACTTCCATTTTTTTCCAGATAAACTTGTGAATGACTTAAACTGCTTCAAGAGAGGAGTATAAAGACATTTCTAGAACTTTGGATTTCTCCTTGTATTTTACTGTTTGGGAGCAGCAGTTTTTTTTATTTATTTATTTATTTATTTATCTATTTATTTATTTATCTGTTTATTTATATATTTATTTATCTATTTATATATATATATATATATATATATATATATATATATATATATATATATATATATATATATATATATATATATATATATATATATATATATATATATATATATATATATATATTTTTTTTTTTTTTTTTTTTTTTTTTTTTTTTTTTTTTTTTTTTTGTTACATAAAATTTTGTTACACAAACAAAATGTTATGTTTTATGTAACAAAATAAAATTTTGTTACATAAAATGGGAGAAATTGTAGACTTTTTTTGTTGGATTGCTGCATTATTGTTGTGTTGAGATCTTAGAATATGGCCCTTAGGATGCAGTCAGAGGATCAGATCTTTCTTCTTTATAAGTATCAACCTAGGTGGCTGAGGTAAGCTGAGAGAGCTCTCAGACACAAGTACAGAGGCCTTAGCAACATGCGATGCTATGGTTGGGGTTGCAGAATTCCAGCTGGAATGAAATGGTGAGGTGGAGCTGGAGTTGCATCTTTAGCAAGCCCTCTGGAGTTGGAGTTGGTGTGGCAGATGCTAGTCCATCCCATGTTTTGCACTGCCTTCTGCACAACTCACATAACAGCAAATTTTCTCACATATAGAGAATTGTCACATTTGTTAGTTGCACATACACAGGTTTGCATATTCTGAAACTTCATTTAATGAGACTTTGATTATACAGGCTGACATATACAAATAACATATGGGTGTAGAATGAATGTAAAAAATAAAGGATCCAGGTAGAGAAGATTATAAGTAAGAAGTGCTTGTGATTGTAAAAGGATAGCCTGGGACATTTGGCATGCTTGGTAAAGGTGAAGAAATTACTGTAGAGGTGGTTAATTGGAGTTCCCTTTTGTGAATTGCTCACCTAGTGAGAAAGGGAGAAAATTAAATTTGACTAAGGATTTACAGAAGATTAGATAGTGTGGTTTTTAGAGAAATGCTGCCTATAAATTGTGGGAACAGAGCATGGGATTGAAAGAGAGACAGGCAATAATAAATTGAGAGGAACAGAAAGAGCAGGAGTGGTGTCATTGGAGTGTATAGACAGGAACTAAATGAGGCTCTCTTATCACAGCCACTGCCAAGAGAAAGTTCCAAGGAACATTAGAGTAGATTAAATTGGAGTGATAGATTATTTTTACTAGACATACATGTAATTTTGGAGTTAAATGAGTTTTAAGGGTTAAATGCAGTGGTCCTTCCAGACAATCGCACAACCCAACAGTATGCAAATGAAGAGCGTTTAATTCGTGAAGAGAATCTACGCCTTCAGAGAAAGTTACAAATGGAAGTTGAGCGAAGAGAGGCCTTATGTCGACACCTCTCTGAGTCAGAGTCAAGCCTGGAGATGGAGGAAGAGAGGCACTACAATGAAATCACCTCCCATCGTCACCGAACACTCTCCAGTCCAGTGCCGTACAATCCCTCTCCCAGCCCATCACGTCCACTTTCACCAGGTATGCTCACAATTCTTGTCCTTGATGCTGTGGTTCTCGAATGCCTCAGAAAGAGCAATAGGAAGTTTAAGATAAAATATTAGTAAATGCTATTTGCTTTCCTTATTCCTGTCACCATGAATATTTAACATACTTGACCACTTACAATAATATCTAGTCCACAAGACTGTGTAGCTGGGAGAAGTCCACCTTACTCAAGTTCTGTTCTTGCCCACTCCTATTTCCAGTTATGGTCACAGTGTTTGAGATAAGTTGTTTTGAAAAAAAAAATTTTCATTATAAATTTTTTTATTTTTTTTTATTCTGGAGTAATTGTCTTGTTGGATTTGATTACTCAGGCCAGGTAGTGAGATGCATCTGGCCTTAACAGATCCATGGAATTCACATCCATTAAGCAGGTTCCACCCAGCCTTAGCAGTTACTGTCAGTGGACTCTCTCTCTCTCTCTCTCTCTCTCTCTCTCTCTCTCTCTCTCTCTCTCTCTCTCTCTCTCTCTCTCTCTCTCTCTCTCTCTCTCTCTCTCTCTCTCTCTCTCTCTCTCTCTCTCTCTCTCTCTCTCTCTCATGATCTACCCATTGAAAGGATTAACAATTGAATTAAAGAATGAATTTATCTTATTAATGGATTAATTAATTAATCTAGCATAATTGAAGCAAGCCTAGCCCTCTGATGGAAATAGTAATGTTATTTCATTATTATCTAATACTTCTCTTAGATGACAAATTCCATACACCCTATGCTTGTGTGAGGATTATTATAATTTTTAACCAAGGAGGCATAGCAGATGAAATAAGGGTGACATATAATGAAGTTTTCATCAGCTGGTGAAGTGAGTTTCAGTACATCTGCTTCATCTAAGCGCTGGATAGTGACTGAGCACGAGAAAGTGCACCAAACATTCTCCTTTTTCTGCTGCAGGGAGGTAGAGGTGGTGACACACATACATACACCTGCTCACCACTCTGCTCCCCACACTGGTTATATGAACAAAACACTCAACTTCTGAAAATTCTGATGATGAAGCTATGGGGTCTAGATGAATACTGATTACAGTAAAATCCCTCTTATCCGGCATTCGAGTCTCCAGCAGCTTCAAGTATCCGGCACATTTTTCCCCGAGCCTTAAAATCAATAAAAAATCAATGTGTACTCATAAAATCGATTAGAATTCCCGCGCGAGGCATACTTTGTCCCTTCGCCACCAGAGCGCACTGCTTTGCGCCATCCGCAGCCCACTGCACTGTGTTTACTCAGGGACTCAGTCCCGCGTGTGCACTGTTTATCGCCTGACGCCTTCATCATGCCTAAAGTTGTAGAAAAGAGGAAGTGTGTTGTGCTTACACTTACTTAAGCAGCTGATCAGATCAGCTGCTGATTAAGATCAGCTGATCTTTGTTATGGTAAGATGCATGAGTGTTGGGTGGTGATTGTGGACATAATTTCACTTCTATTCAAGTATCTGGCAATATTCAAGTATCCGGCATGTTGGCGGTCCTGTTGATGCCGGATAAGAGGGATTTTACTGTACTTTATTGTCAAGAACAACTCTTCTACTAAATACTGGTTGAGAGACTGATTGAATGGATAAGGGGAAGTAAGGAAATTTATGTGGGGAATATGAGTGACTGCGCAGATAAATATTACACTAGAAGCCTCAGGCTGGGTAGCTACCATATTTTATGGTTTACAAGATGCTGCATCTTGGAAGGCACACCCTAATGTTGGAAGGAAATTTCTAAGAAAAAAAAAGTCATTCTCATACAAAAATACATTTTCCATATACCCGACCACTGAACATAAAAACACAAGAAGCTAGGAGTCTGCATGAGGCTGGTTGACTTACACAAGGCAGTTCCTGTAAACCTACATTTGACCATCTATCATTGTTATCCACAAATTTATCAAACCTTTTCACAAAACTATCAATTGTCTCAAAACTTATCGCAGATTTGCTGGAGCAATCAGTACAAACTTACAGCTATGTAAATAACACTACTATAGATAAATACACACAGTGAAGTAGTGTCCCCCCAACATACTGATGGTGCATATTGTTTACATTAATCACTCGTCTGATTTTGTTCGTATGGCGATGACATACTAGTTGGTGATTGTAAATGTATTATACATCTTTCATTGTCTAAGGGTGGTTTTATTTTCATAAAAATGAACTAAAATTTTTTAAAATATGAATGTAAAATATAAAATTCTATTCATCCTCAAATCCCAAGAACTTGTCAGTGCTGGATTCATGTAAAGCAAAGTACTGAGGTTACATCATATAAAAGGCTGAATTAAATAACTATTAAAGCTAACATCATAGTGTAATGACAACTTACAAATCCACTTCCTTATCATTCAAGCCAATTAGGTGACCATCCAAGCTCATTTAAGCCTGGGCTTTGTCTTGCAATACAACATTTGTCTTAAAAGACACACAAGTATTTTTCATGGTATTTTTCAGGAAAAAAGTGCGTATTGTAAGCCGTAAATTACTGTATGTGTCCAGGACACGTCCAAGCCTTGGACCCAACCTGTCTCTCCTCTCATCTTTCTCTCTCTCCCCTTCCTTCATTATTCTTTTCTTATTTGTTTTTAATTCTTTCTTCGTTTTATATCACATTATCTTGTTGCACACAACACCATGCATTAGACATATCATGACATTTCATGTGGTAATAGATAAATGGAAATTAGTGTATATTTCTCTTTTGGCACAGGTCTTTCCAGTTATAGTGGTGGACGTGACCTGTTCTCCCCTCCAAGCCCCATGGGTCGTTGTCCTCACTGTGGCCAGGTGATCATCCACCATCCTCCGCCCTCTGTTCCTCCACCTAACTACTTGCCCTCAGCATCCCCTCCCCCTCCACCTGTAATATCTCCAGCAGTAAGTTGAAATCTCTGTTCAGCATATTTTAAGGTATCATTGTATTACTTTATTGGACATAATTGTAAGAAAATTAGTACATATTCAACTGTTGATGATTGTTGTTAAAAAGTATTGTCAAGGTTCACAAGATTGGTGTTTGATTTGCTTGAAATATTTATTTACATAGGCATTTAATTGAATTTAGGCATTCTGCTTTTTCTCAGATGCCAACCTTCTTGTTTGCTAAATGACCTGTTGCTCAAAAAATATATTTTCACATATTAAAATAATTATGGTACATTACTGAGTATGCTAGCAGAGTTTTGAATGGAATACTAACTGTTCACAAAATAATTATGTGGAATTTACTCAACTATGACTCATGATGAAGTTATATTGTATAATTTGTTTTCTAATTGTGAAAGCAGGGTTGTGACTTTTTGAATGGTAAAACTGTTAAATGTTAACTTTATTTTATGCAGATGATGCCATATTGTTGCAGATAGTGATAAATGTTTATATATTATCATTCAAATTTGACTATGTATATTGAAAATCAACCCATTACTGGCTTTCATTGTATTACACAGGTTTTCCAAATTATATAACTTTAAAATTCATCCATTGCTCATCCATGAATTCTTTTATATAAACATCAATAACTTTTCTACAGACAACTTGTGAAATGACAGAGCCAATAAGTTACACAGTACAAGTCATCAATATACAAGAAACAAGTAAAAGAAAAGTTTTATTATTATATTGAGATGTATGTGGCCAACTGTGCTATGCCTAAGCTCCTGGGGTGTATTACTGTGTTCTTCAAACTTTTTTCATCACAACCCAGTTTGATTTTATATGCTTCCTTCATGACCCAGTATGTCTGTTCCATTTTACCTTTATACCTCTGATATGGAAACTAATCCATGCACACACACACACACACACACACACACACACACACACACACACACACAAAGTAAATAAAATAAAAATAAAAAAAGCATAGTGTAGTGGTCAGCACGCTCAGCCCACAACCAAGAAGGCCCAGGTTTGATTTGTGGGTGCAGTAGGGCAAATGGGTGAGCCTCGTAATGTGTAGCTCCTGTTCACCTAGCAGCAAGTAGGTATCGGATGTAACCCGAGGAGTTGTGACCTTACTGTCCCAGTGTGTGATGTGTGAGTGGTCTCAGTCCTACCCCAAGATTGGTCAGTATGAGCTCTGAGCTCTTTCTGTAGGAGAACAGCTGGCTGGGTGACCAGCAGACGACCATAGGTGAATGAATGACACACACACACACACACACACACACACACACACACACACACACACACACACACACACACACACACACACACACACATTATACTATTTTTCAGTTGATGTAGCAACCCACTGAACAAGAGCTTGCGGTGCAGTATTGTGTCCTGACCTATGCTTTGAAAAACCCTGGTGTAGTACAAAAGTTCACAAAATAAATGATAATGGCCCTTTCCACTGGACCAAAGAGTGTGAATTATGTTTGTGTGAGTGTGGTGCTTTGTCTGGGCCACCTTATGTGGGATTTTCAGCCTGGTATATATTCATATATATAGATTATTTTTTTACGATGCTTAAGGATCTTTTTCAGTCCATCAAGTACTTTTCCTGCTTTTTTCATCCTACACTTCACCTCTGTCTCAACTCATCCATCCAACGAGTATTTTTCCTGTTTTCTTCACAGAAAGCAGACAGAGGTGAAGTTCAGGGTGAAGGAAGCAGGAAAAGTACTTGGTGTACTGAAAAGGATCTTTAAACATAAGACACTTAAAATGAGTGTAAAGAGAGGATTCTATGAGGGAATAGTGGTGTCTGCTGTGCTATATGGTGCTGAAACATGGAAAATGGGTGTATTGGAGAAGAAACATTTAAATGTAATGGAAACAAAGTGTTTGAGAAGTAGAGACAGATTAAGAAAGAAGATAGGAAGAATTGATGTTTTGAGAGAGTTGGCTGGATGGGCAGATCATTGTGTGTTAAGATGGTTTGGACATGTGGAGAATGGAGGACAGAAAGCTAGTAAAGAGAATAATGAGGTCAGATGTGTGCAGTGGAAGATTAAGAGAAAGGCCTCGCCTGGAGTGGATGAACTGTATGAAGAGAACACTGAATGATAGAATGAGTGTGCAGTGATAGAGGTGAATGGAGAGCAACAGTGATAATCACATGAAATGATGGGATTTCTTCAACCCCCTGGGAGGATTGGAGTAGGTGCAGAGTAGGGAATACTCACTATGAAAGGGCAAGGGTATGCTGTCTGCTCTTGCTATGGAAGTATGTGGCCAGCTTTGCTATGTCTCAGCTCCTGGGGTGTAGTAAGGTGGTCCACAAGAGTGTTTCCATCAGGGACTGACAGGGCTAAGAGTGTGAATGGTATGGTTATGACTGTGCAGAATTACTGACCTGGTATATAAATAGATAGATGGAATTAGTAACAATATTAGCAAATTAGCGTATGACAGATAGATACATAGGTTAATCATATCAGATTGTGATGCTACCACCCTGCAGGCAGACTTGGATATGATGAATGAATTTATACATAGATAATAAATTTAATTCAATGTTAGCAAATATAAAGTACTTAATGCTGGTAGAGATAATCCACTTGATAAGGATACAAAAAAGAACAAGGCTGTGACAAGATTAGAAGGTAAAAAGATTTATAAGTTACTGCTGTGCATTTCTCGTAACCATATTGCAGGAGTGATTTAGGTATGTTAGTACAGAGAATGACTAAATAAAAATATTTAAGGAATGCTAAATATTCCATAGGAGTGAAAAGGATTTATGAACAGCAGAGCTTTCATTCAATTAGGAAATAATGCTAGTGAATGGTTTCTTAACTGAGCAGGGCTGCAGCAAGAATGTGTGACATTCCCTTGACTTTTCACTGCTTACTATGCATATAGATCATGTTGTAAGAGAGGTAAATCCATGGTTCAGCTCCCTCAGCAGTTCTGTTTTGGTGAATGTTGATGGAATAGAGCAGAATCTGACCACAAAAAATCAAACATTATTTTCAGGACCATAAGACTATTTCACTATATTCTGCCAAATGCTGTATATTAACATAAAAGGGGTACTGAGATCTGTATTGTAATTTCTTTTTGTTTTAGATGGGTATCTTCAAATTGTATGTGATATCTCAATATTGTGTGAATATCAAAATGAATGGAACCCTCTTAATAAATACTACATATGTATAAAATTTTATTTGAATGAATAATTTCTTGAATGTCAGTTCCAGAGACTTGGTCCTCGCACTTCACAAGAACGGTTTGTGAAGCCCATTGCTCCTCCCCCAAGCAGCTCAGCTTTGTTGGCTACCCCAGCCTCCCATCACACATCATCTAATACATCAGGATCAACTTCCAGTTCCACACCTCCTCATCCTCCTCCTCCGCCAGTTCCAGCCCCACAGCTGCCATCCTCTCCTCACCCTGTTGCCCCACCTTCCCCTATGGATGTGAGCCGCAATTGATGGAGAATGCCTTGGATTTGTGGTGAAAAATCTCTTATATCACTTGTAGAAAGGTTGCTAGTAAGCTTTATATCATGATTAGAATTGGAAAGTTATTTTCTCTTATTTGTGGATATAATGTTGTGACTTGTGATAGAGGAGATACTGATAAAAGTGAATTGGGGCAACTTCTTGAAAAACTTGTGGACAACAGTGAATTACGTACCCCACAGATGTCCTGATGAAATTCAGTTAATGAAACTTATGCAGATTTATGGCAGTCTTAGAAAGTTTTATTTAAGCTAAATGTGATAACTGCGTGAGATAAATACATAAGAAAGATGTTAATAGAATAATTTGAAGAAATGATGTTAGTGTAAGAGGTGTGGAAGCAGTGGCAGTGAAATGGACTGTTTCTATCTGTCTTCCTCTGATGGTCTGTCTGTCTGTCTGTCTGTCTGTCTGTCTGTCTGTCTGTCTCTTTCAATCAGTTTTTATGTCAATCTGTTTGGCAGCAAATCTATAATCTTCTGCCATAATCAGTCAGTCAGTTTTGTCAGCCAGTATATTTCAGACAGTCAATGTCTGCCAGTATCAGTGAGTATGTCTACACTTGACCTTCATACCTCTCTCTCTCTCTCTCTCTCTCTCTCTCTCTCTCTCTCTCTCTCTCTCTCTCTCTCTCTCTCTCTCTCTCTCTCTCTCTCTCTCTCTCTCTCTCTCTCTCTCTCTCTCTCTCTCTCTCTCTCTCTCTCTCTCTCTCACTTAAAATTGTGATATCAAGCCTGCTTGTTGTTGGACAACTGTATGTCAGTGTCTTTAGAATTTAGTGCTGAATTGATTCCCTTAGATGAAGATACACTAATATTTACCCTGATTGTAGCACAGTTTATTATTTTGTTTTACAGTGTCTGTGAAGCTATAATAAACCAGTTTATGCACAACTTCTCTATTTGAAATTTCAGGTAATATGATAACATTACCAAATAATTAGGTGATGGTATTTTGTTGTTATGGGTCCATTATTACTGGTTAGATTAGCTCCAAAGATGAGAAAAATTAAGTGAAAATTATCTTATGTAAAATTATTACCAAGCATACAATTACAAGTATACCTTGTAAATTTGTCAACAAAAAGCATTGATTTTACAGATAAAGTTGTTTTATCTACATACTGTTTTTTAGTATGGATGAACAAATCTTTGTATTTATACAGGTACGTAGGTAAGTATGTAATGTTTATGAAACTATGTACTTGAACACATGAGTACTTAATATGTTGTATTTACCACTTGATAACTTCATAACATTGCTGTGCCTATTATGCATCACCAACACTAATGACTGACTGCATGTAAGCAACTTCAATTGTTATTTATAGTTGTGGCAGCTTGAAAATTGATGGAGAATGCTGGGAGGAGAGCAATATATATATATATATATATATATATATATATATATATATATATATATATATATATATATATATATATATATATATATATATATGTGTGTGTGTGTGTGTGTGTGTGTGTGTGTGTGTGTGTGTGTGTGTGTGTGTGTGTGTGTGTCTCATAGTTAATTGGAAAAGGTTGGCTGGGGAGTTATTTAATTATGGCATTTTGGTGAAAGTGCCACATGATATTTCTTTGGATTTTTAAGTCACTGGCTTTGATCTATGCTAATTCTTGCAGAATGATACAGTGTTCTTGGGTAGCTTGGGTTTAATGATGTAACCTTAACATTTGAGTGAAAAATCCTAGTAAATCACTCATGAAGAATAAAATCAACTATGCTGTTTTACTGTCATGAAGAAGGCCTTTTGATATATCTTTTTCATTGCACAGTGCTGTGAGCTGGAATTCTAATGCTCGCCAGAAGATGCATGCCTACTGCATGTATATATACCCATACCTTATAAAGTGTATAGTGAATTTCAGTCGAGTCAGTCTTGCGCATTTATAAGACTGACCAAGTGGATGTCATATACCAGCCTCTTAGCATTCTAGGCATTCAAGACAGATGAATATTTGCTGAATAATAGTGTGATTACATTACTGAAGCATCAAAAATAATAATCTAAACAATATCTTGGATTGGCAGTGACATAAGACCAAATTTTATTTTGATAATTTTTATTACTATTTCTGAAAGTTAATTTTTTCCATATGTCTGATTTTGTCATAATTATGGTTTGATCTTGTTGCATGTTATTTTGGCTGCTCATATTTTTCACGTCTGTGATTAATTTTTTTAAACACAGGCGGATAAACCAACTTTATCTGTACTATAATTGAATAATTATTGATTAGAATTATGCATGTAAATTTTATTCATAAAATCTAATTAAAATATAAAGTGTATATAGTTTGAGTGATGCATCAGGTAATTTGTTATTTGCTTTACACTGCCCTCAGATTTTGGTATTTGCTTTGCATCTGTGCTATATCAAAACTATACACATGCAAAAGTAAGCTCCTCAGTTTCTTCTTGACTAGCAAAGCACATATAAACCTGTAAGCAGTTACAGTGCGAGAGGTTTGAGTTTGAAATCTTCTTGGGAATATATGCTGAGTATGATGATAGTGGTGCTGCTTACTCCTAGAGTATATTTACTGTACTGAGATTTTATATTCAGCAAGTTAACTTACTTCCTCATAGGGAAATTTATATTATTCAAAGCAATAAATTTATTCAGAAACTACATAAATGAAGGTCTTTAATATAATCATATATGCAGCATATGGAAATGTTTTCATTGTGTTGTGCTGTTTTTAAATGTTATATCTGAAAGTTTCCTTCATGCTTTTTATGTTGAGTGGTCAAACAAAACTAGGGAATATCCACTATTTTGCAGGATCCACATTGTAAGAATACATACAGACTCGCCTAACCAGGTCACAATATATTACATGTATGGCAGAATTGGAAACTTATGCACTAGACACTCAATACTGTCAAGCCATTCTCTTGAGTCCTGAATCCAGGGGGCATTTATTTTATTATTCTGAAGCTTTCACTTGTGAATGCATGAATGTGTGTGTGTGTGTGTGTGTGTGTGTGTGTGTGTGTGTGTGTGTGATTTACCATCAGTCACTGATGATCACCAGCTATATCTTCCCATTGAGAACATAATGAGGTCATGTTGTCTGATCTGTGAGTGAGGCTGTGATCATTCACATGCTGTATATCCCATCTGGCTTTTGGAAGACAGTAACTGCTTGCTCATTAATGAAAACCTTTCCACCTATGAAGGCAGAAACCTCAGCCTTCTAAGTGAAATGCAAAAAGTTAGCACTTGACTAGCCAGTATTTCTATGTTCAGGCATGTGTATGTATTTACCTACTTGTATTTTTTAGGGGATTGAGTTAAGCTTGTAATATAACAACTTCAGTCTATCTATCTACTTACCTACATGTATATCTAACACTTGAGCCCCAAACTCACTCATGACTGAAAATTTCATTTGTTCCTATTCTTGCATTCCCTCCTTGCGTGCTCTAGTCCTCCTATTCTTCTGCTATCTAATTCCCATATACACACTTGTGCTCTATCCTCCTTTCACTGGAAGGTCGTCCTCTTCCTTCCACTATAGTGACAAGGCAGTTATGGGTGACCAAAAATTATCTGGTCTTTTGTGGTCAGTAGTAGTATGGTTCCAGTAGTTAGTGCATCTGGCAACAAATCTACACTCCCTGGTTAGAATCTGAGTGCTGTCAGTGCACAGCTCATCCAGCTGTTCTTCCTGACAGTTTATTGGTCAATAATTGGGTACCTGGGGCAACTTAGGAAAGATGAACTATGGAAAACATAATGTCACCACATCTATTACATTCGAACAATGTTAGTCAGTTGACTTTTTACAAAGCTGCTCTATTTGACTGACTCACCACTCCACATTGCCTTCATTAATCTTTACTTAACACCCAAGTCTTTTTTATGCACACTTTCACTACTTTCATCATCCCTTTATCACACACCATGAGCATTTCTCAAAAATCTTATTGCAACTATTTGTATTTCACATTCAAGTTTCACTTGAAAATGTGAGTATTGGTAAAATTATTGTCATGCAGATTTTTTTTTATTTATTTATTTATCTATTTATTTATTTATTTTATTTATATTTTTTTCATGCTTATATCCTTTCTTTCATCATTCACCCCAGAAACTCTCTCTCTCTCTCTCTCTCTCTCTCTCTCTCTCTCTCTCTCTCTCTCTCTCTCTCTCTCTCTCTCTCTCTCTCTCTCTCTCTCTCTCTCTCTCTCTCTCTCTCTCTCTCTCTCTCTCTCTCTCTCTCTCTCTCTCTGTATTGTCTTCCATGATTTTGTTTTTGCACAGAAGTGAGCTAAGATAAATTCATGTACCTCCTGCTTTTTAGTATCAAATTACTACATTTTTTGACATGTATGTACAGTATATTGTTTGCACACATTACCTCCTTTGGCAATGCATTTCACTGATTTGTTACTCCACTGTGAAAGTCAGATTTCTGCATTACTTATATCTCCTCTTTTCTTAAGTTTCTTGCTTTAATGGTTGGCCTGGGTGACTCCACAACTGTTGGACTTTTAGTCAAAAGGCTGTGAGTCCAATCCATACACATGGCAGTCATTCAGACCAGCAGAGTTTTACCTTCTTTAACCATAGGCCATCACTGTTACTATGCAACTTGTTTTACTATTGTACTTTATGACCTGGCTTGTGTAGCACATAATGCTCTCACTTTTTATCAAGTTACTTGCCTTGTCCTTTTGATGTTGGGTTTCCTTGCTGATATGAGTCTTCTACTTTATATTATGTTTATCATGCAGAGACTTTCAGACCATGTCCATCTTGTTACTGGTCTTTGTACCATCTCTAATTTAGTAATATAACTATGTTTCTTCTAATGTGGATTTTGTACCATTGCTTATAAAACAATTGTTCTTTTTGCTGTCATATTTGCTAACAATGCTTATGTATGCATTTCTTACTTTTTTTTTTTCATTTCTGTGATGCTCTGGTGTTAATCTCATCATTTCACTTAAATCATTCTCTCTCTCTCTCTCTCTCTCTCTCTCTCTCTCTCTCTCTCTCTCTCTCTCTCTCTCTCTCTCTCTCTCTCTCTCTCTCTCTCTCTCTCTCTCTCTCTCTCTCTCTCTCTCTCTCTCTCTCTCTCTCTCTCATTCCCCCAGTCAAGTCTTCTTCAACTTTTCCATATTTGATCATATGATACCAGTCCTCATCAAACTCCATCTGCCATTGCTTCAGTCATTCAGTTTGTTCAGATTTTCACTATTGTCTTGCAGTAATCTTGAGTTTTAACTGTTCTTTGTATTTTGGCATCACCAGTGAACAATCATAAATTACTGTGTGTTAGTGTGTGTGTCTGTGTAAATGAGAAGGAAGAGAAAGATTAGAACAATAAGATTGCTCCCTTTGCTTATTCATAACTTGCAGAGAGTGTGTAATGATATTGTATTTTGCATTGGAATGAATCCTGCTGTACCTCCTTGGAATACAATGAATGCAAGCAATTTGAAATCATGCTGCCTTCTTTACAAAAGATTGCAAAAATTGATTGCAGTACCATAATGAATTGATATCATTACATGTGAATTGAAAAAATGTCTGATGAGTTGAGCTCCAGCTTTGGGGTTTCATGCACATCCCTGAAGGCTTGTCAGTATTGTATTTACATTGTACCACTTTTATGCATTTATTACTAATATTCACATTGTTCCAATTTCACAGATTTTTACTAATACATATTCACATTGTAACACTTACTTATGGTGCATTTATTACTAATATTTATATTATAACAATGCTAATGACACATTATTGCACTTGGCTGTCACACTACATCTTGTCATGTATTGAATGGTAATGTCAGTCTCTCTCCCACACATCAAGGTAGGCCAGAAATACCTTGTCATATTTTACATTTGCATTTTTTTACTTACTTAATGCATAATAAAGAATGCCAGTTTAAAGGCATTAAAATTATTTTCACATATCAACACATGCCCTTTACTAGAAGAAAGTACGAGATCCCAGTAATGTGACCATTTGTAAAAAGTATGTCTTCTAACTTCATAATTGTAATCATATGAAAATAATTAGAATCTTCATTTTTAGTCATATGATGTAAATAAGAATTGTATTAAATATGGCATACACTGATCAGCCTTAGAATCTGGCTTTGTATGATTTAAAGAAGAATCATGTTTCAGACTAAAGTTGCTTGGGTTTTGTTTTCTCAGCTTTTGTCTTTAAAAGAATTATATTTAAAAATTATGTTGTTCAGACATTCCAGCCTTTCTGAATTCCTCGCTTATTGGTCCCATATTCTGTAACCACTAGCTATGAAAACAGAGTTTACCTTTGCTAAAGAGTTTTATTCATTCTTGCATTTTCTCTAAATCAAGAACACAATTAATGTATCGTCAGACTAGGTTACTAGAGTATGGAAGTATTTGATAGTATTCATATTATCCTGTGGCATTTAGGGTTATATGGCATAATTCCTCATGCATGGAGCAACAATGGGACATTGACTGAACTTAAGCTCTGAGTTTGTAAATCAAGTTGTGAATTTTCTTTTAGATTAGACTAGTAAACTCACCTTAGTGCTTTTATTATTCTAAAATAGAAAATGAAATAATAGCTTTGTTTACTTCAAAGAATGGGAAGCACAAATGTGACAGGAAGAGCACATCTTCTCATACATGTGGCATTGTTGGGTCAGATCTTTCACCTTCCCCTTAGTATTATTGCTTTTAAAAAAAAGGAGTATCTTATAGCAGAACACCAAACAGCTAAACTTTGTTTCTACAATTATCAGGCAGACTTAACTTATGTTCCACACAGGAGTTAATAAATTAACATGTACAGTAACATATAAATGCATGCAAAAATTTTTCTTTTAATTATATAATGTGGTATACTATTAATGAACCATAATTTGATTTTATACACCTAACTTTCCTCAGATTTATTCAGTGCAGAATGTCACTACTATGTTATACCAAGAAAAGTAAGATACTGAAATAACAATATAGAATAGAATATAGAGATCAAAAATTGCTGTCACAATGGCTTGATTTAACTTTCAAGAATTAAGAACAAAAGGTTAACTGATGGAGTACACTTGTAAACTGCTATTCTCTCCATCAAGGAAAGTAAATTTGTATTAATTTAAAAACTACTGTCCCATGCCTGATGTAAATGTGATATTAGGTGGATCAAGAAAGACAGATTTCTGAATTCATGCAAGAGTACTCATCTGAAGTGAAATACAGCCTCTCTTACTCCATAATTAGCATGCTGTAAACAGACAGGCTCTTCATCAATTATCTTTATTGCTGGATCATAAGCTGGTCATGCCTTTATTATTCATTAGGCCAAAATCCTAGGAATTCTGGGAGCTCAGCCTCCCTCACAATGGTGATATTAATTTTACATTAAAGAGGAAGTGTGGCATTAAGTAACAGTTTGCACTGCAAAGAACCTGTGTTGATGTTGGAGGCCAGAATATTCATAACTCATTTCATAGTCTCATAGTCATTGAGTCTGTGCTCCTTCTGTTGCAAGTCTTGTTCATAGGGTTAATGAATAAAATGCAACTTTCAATTGATGTATAATAATCTTTTTACTTTGTTGTAAATGCTTGATAGCCTGGAAAATTATAACTAGCCCAGCTTTGCATCTTCATCAAATGTCCAGTTACAGTCCAACCCTGGATCAACCTTTTGGACATTGCCATAAATACATCTCCTAATGTATTTTGTTGCCATATGTTGCAGCCTGATAACACAGCTGACATCAAAAAAGTATCACAGCTTACAGTGCTTTCCCTTCTCCAAACCCCTAGATGTAGGATAGAATATACAAGAAAGACATGGTAGCCTAAGATTTTCAGTATCATAAGAGGGGAATGCAGTAGTGTTAATATACATGTTACCGCCAGCAGGCGGCGAAGGTTGATTCAGACCCACACGATGACACGAATCATTTATTGTATCCGATTGAATCCGGCTGGATCCGCTTGAATTCGGTCAAAACCTGAAGACATACATTAATGATCATAGACAATATTCTATATGAATAACTTGTGTAATACAGGTATGATTCTGCACGTTACTTATAGGATAATGTATTCTTAGACAGTCGTTACACTTACGTGTTTGGGTCTTGAGGTAATCGTTAAGTAACGCGCACGCCCTTTCTGACAGGTGCCCTACGTAGGTCTATCTACTTCTGTCTCTGCACCGACACACGTCCTCCCTACACGAGTGCCCTCAGCACAGTGTCCCTATCGTCCTCAGTTACTGCCTGGGTTCCGGCCTGTCCATCGTTATCCATTAGCGGCGGCGATAAGGCCGGCCTCATCTTAGCCTCATGTCATAACAAGCATCCTTCATCTTACATCAACACTACCTCAACACCGACCGTACAAGAAATTCGCTGACTCAGGCCACGTCTTGGTCCTCGCCCTGACCTCCAGATCCTTTCCTTCCTCAGTGACAAACTCGCTTGCACAACAACTTCTTTCACCCGCTTGGCGATAACACTCCCCCTGTCGGGCTTCGCTCGAAATTCATATATTACGTAAACTCACGTAATCCCAGCGTCACCCAACAGAGTTCGTAACCGGTGGCCCCTTTCTCAGCAGTGAATGAATTAGAGTTGTACACATGATCTCTCTTCATAGCAGATAGCAGATAAGTCTCTTCACCTGATCAGCTGACTAACAATTCAATGTGATCATTACCTGAACTAGACAACGGCACGTGGTGGGAGAGCAATTACGTTAATGAGTGTAAAAAACCCTGACATTTACGTTATGGTTCAAGCTGCGGGGAAAACTCCGCAACGTAACTCACACCACTGGCGAGGCACCATTATGTACAGTACCGACTGGCGATATCTGCAACCACACGGCGGTCACTGGGCATCGGTTAGTAAAGCTTGGACTTGTTTCCAGCTCCGCCAGTATGTTATATTTACGACAGGTTTCACCCTCATCTCTGGTCAAGAACGAGTTTCATACCCTCAGCATCACACCGGTTCTCAGTTCATGGAGGTTCTCTGTTCATTACCAACGTGTCAGTCCTCAGGCCGATGCGTATAACGACATAACTGTGACCACAGAGTTTCAAAGGTTAGCTTTCAAAGATGTCAGGATCTCTAGTGGTCTTTCTTCTTACGATGTGTTCCCCTGGTGAGGCTCCCGTGACTCGGTGGTCACGTGCAAGCATTGAAGAATCCTTGTCCTCCCCCTGGTCTACTACGTCCAGTTCGGCTCCAAGGGTTAAGAGTCCATCTGGAGTGACCTTGCTTCCTCTCTTGTTCATGCAAGACGTCTGAATCCAAGACACTCAAACCCCTCGCTTGAGTGTCGTTGCAGGCAACCAATGATAGCATCTCGCCTCCGTCCTCTGTAAGTACACAGCCATAAGCACACAAACCATTCCCTGGTAGTGTCTAGCCTCTGCAAGCACACAAGCTCACCCTCTGGTGGTGTCTAACCACCCCTGGTGGCGTCTTGATCCCTGCAAGCACACAAGCTCACTTCCTGATGAAGTCTGGTCTCTACAAGCACGCAATCTCACTCCCTGATGGTGACTGATCCCTGCAAGCACGCACACAAGCTCGCTCCCTGATGGTGTCTGATCCCTGTAAGCACACAAGCTCACCCTTTGGTGGTGTCTAGTCTATACAAGCATACAAATGCACTCCCTGATGGAGCCTGAACCCTGCAAGCACACAAGCTCACTTCCTGATTGTATCTGCTCCCTGCAAGCACACAAGCTCACTTCCTGATTGTATCTGCTCCCTGCAAGCACACAAGCTCAGTCCCTGAGGGTGTTTGCTCCCTACAAGCTCACAAGCTGACTCTGGTGGTGTCTGGTCTCTGTAAGCACACCAGCTTACTCCTCGATGGTGTCTGATCCCTGCAAGTACACAAACTCGTTCCCTGGTATAAGCATACAAACTCAGTCCCTGGTGATAGCCTCAGCAAGCAAACAGCCTCAGTCCCTGGTGGTAGCCTCAGCAAGCAAACAGCCTCAGTCCCTGGTGGTAGCCTCAGCAAGCAAACAACCTCAGTCCCTGGTGGTAGCCTCAGCAAGCAAACAAACTCAGTCTCTGTTGGTAGCCTTAGTAAGCATACAACCTCTGTCCTTGGTGGTAGCCTCTGCAAGCAAACAAACTCAGTCTCTGGTGTTAGCCTCTGTAAGTATACAAACTCAGTTCCGGTTGCCTCAGCAAGCAAACAAACTCAGTCCCTGGTGGTTGCCTCTGTAAGCAAACAAACTCAGTAACTCAGTCCCTGGTGGTTGCCTCAGTAAACATGCAACCTCTGTCCTTGGTAGTAGCCTCTGCAAGCAAACAAACTCAGCCTCTGGTGGTAGCCTCTGTAAGTATACAAACTCAGTTCTGGTTGCCTCTGCGAGCAAACAAACTCAGTCCCTGGTTGCCTCTGTAAGCAAACAAACTCAATTCCTGGTGGTTGCCTCTGCAAGCAAACAACCTCATTCCCTGGTGCTTGCCTCTACAAGCAAACAAACTCAGTCCCTGGTGCTTGCCTCTGCAAGCAAACAAACTCAGTCCCTGAACCTTTTTTGCAATAATTCGCTCCTGCCCCCCGTCTGGGTCCAAAGCAGGTCCTCTTCACGCAATAATTCGCTCCTGCCCCCGTCTGGGTCCAAAGCAGGTCCTCTTTACGCAATAATTCGCTCCTGCCACCCGTTTGGGTCCAAAGCAGGTCCTCTTTACGCAATAATTCGCTCCTGCCCCCCGTCTGGATCCAAACCAGGTCCTCTTTACGCAATATTTCGCTCCTGCCCCCCGTCTGGGTCCAAAGCAGGTCCTCTTTACGCAATATTCGCTCCTGCCCCCCGTCTGGGTCCAAAGCAGGTCCTCTTCACGCAATATTCGTTCCTGCTCCCACATCTGGGTCCAAAGCAGGTCCTCTTCACGCAATATTCGCTCCTGCCCCCACATCTGGGTCCAAAGCAGGTCCTCTTTACGCAATAATTCGCTCCTGCCCCCCGTCTGGGTCCAAAGCAGGTCCTCTTCACGCAATATTCGCTCCTGCCCCCACATCTGCGTCCAAAGCAGGTCCTCTCCCCCTGGTATTCGAGGGAGTGAGAAGGCCGTCAGTGGCTCCGTGGGTCATCGTGAGCTACAGTTAACGCCCAAACGAACACGCTCTTTACTTCAACTTCGGAGGGCCGGGCTTGCCTCCAGCCGCTCCGTGAGCCACCGCTAACACTCGAGCGAACACACCCTTCCTCCCCCGGTCCTCGGAGGAGCAGGTTGGCCATACGCCGCTCCGTACGTCACCTTCAACACACGAACGAACACATCCTCCCCACCCAGTCCTTGGAGGAGCAAGGAGGCCGTCCGCTGCTCCGTGCGTAGCCGCCAACGCACGAACGAACACACACTCCCTACCCAGTCCTCGGAGGAGTAGGGAGGACGTCCGCCGCTCCGTAGCCACCGCTAACGCACGAACAAACACACACTCCTTACTCAGTCCTCGGAGGAGTAGAGTGACCGCCCGTCGTTCTGTGCGCCACTGCCAACACGCGAACGAACACACTCTCTACCCAAGCCTTCGCGCGGGCAGGCTTGCCGCCCGCCGCTCCGTGCGTCACCACAAACACACGAATGAGTACACACACACTACCCAGTCCTGGCTGGGCATCTTTCGTCTTTCTTTGTGATGTCTGCTGCCAGGGGTGACGTCCACTCCGTATGTCCGGCGTTGATGTTGCTTCCAGGGTTCCTTCTCTGGTCACCCAACACCGTCTTCCTCGGGCGCGCGTCAAAGCACGTTTTGACTGTTACCGCCAGCAGGCGGCGAAGGTTGATTCAGACCCACACGATAACACGAATCATTTATTGTATCCGATTGAATCCGGCTGGATCCGCTTGAATTCGGTCAAAACCTGATTAATGATCATAGACAATATTCTATATGAATAACTTGTGTAATACAGGTAT